>NW_013952593.1:443428-450486 GCF_001266775.1 Austrofundulus limnaeus
ACACACACACACACACACACACACACACACACACACACACACACACACACACACACACACACACACATCTCTTCCTCCTGTTTTTATATCTTTGATACTTCCCCTTATATCGCTCAGAGCCTCTACATGCCTCACACACACACACACACACACACACACACACACACATCTGCTGATCCACTCCTTTATTTTTATCCTGCTCATTCTCTAAAACCTAACAAAAGTGCCCATCAAGAGATGCAAATATAATACAAAAATGGCAAAAACAAACTCCTTCTATTCCTGGAAGGGCCTTCGACCAACCTGACATGCCATTCAGTCTGTGTGGACTGGCTCAGCTTGAACCCAATAACACTATTTGTTGCCAACTTAAAACAGCTCGTTCCAAAACTGGTTTAGTCATGTGCCAGAGACCACACCAAACTTTCAAAAGGCGTAAGGGGGCAACGCCAAAAGTCTACTGCCATATTGGAGGTTGTCCATTGTTGATGCTGATGTCTATTCCAGCTGGGTGAGACCTGCAACTTTATGTTATTTACAGAGCATGAACAGATTTAGCACTAACAGCAAAGATTCATTAATCAAAGTCATAATACAATTCAAGCATGCTGTTTTTTTAATAGAAGACTTTACATACATTCGAATGATGTCCTTTCTCAAAATGTTCTTTAGTTACCATTTACTTGAACCAAAACAAAATTGAGGCTGCAGACATTTTATATGTCTAAAAGTCRAATTTCAAAAAGTTAAAATATACTGAATTAAAAAAAAATACATAGGGTCAATAGAGTCAAAAGTCAGAGGACAGACTGATTTCAGAAAGAAAAGGGAAAATGATTGAAAATGGCCATTTGATTAATGGCCTAACTTTTAGACCAAAACATGACAATCATCATCTCAGATCAACTTAAAAGGTTTTCCTGTGGATTTTTACTCACCAWGTATTATGTACAGACACGGAATATTTTTGGATTGAAAGAAATAAAAACATCTACATCATCTCTAAATTCTCCAATGATGTCCAGTTGGTCTAAATTTGTCTACAGTTCAGTAGATGTCTAAAAACTAGATTTAGAAATTAAATAAACTTCTACATTTAGTTCTTGTCAATATATTTATTTGAAAATGCAATTTAGTTTTTGTTTTGTCTGTATAGCAGATAATCGAACAGACAACTTAAGGTTATTGTTGTTTAGATGTATTGACTGTTACGTCCAAAGACACTGTTCTTATGCTAAGTTTGTGTTAAAATCATAATTGGCACTCTCTCTGACATTTTTTGGATGAATTAAACATTTGGGCTGTGTTTTTTTTTACTTTATTTGACCAGGCAAATCCCATTGAGATCACAGATCTCCTTTGCAAGCGAGGCCTGCTCCTGAAGACAACTTGTTTTTGGTCTGTGGGGGAAACCGGACTATGCAGAGAAAACCCATGCAAGCAGGAGGAGAAGATGAAAACTTCACACGGAAAGACCTTAGGTCTGAACTGAGGACTGAACAGAAGACATTCTAGCATTTATTTATTCATTTATTTATTTATGGTATGAAAGAAAGCATCAAGGATTAAGCTACTTTGAACCGATAAGGTCTAAAACATTTCAGAAGGTCTAACAATTGTCAGACTTTGACAAAGATTAACTTAACGTCACCGGGAGCAAGACAAAAGTGACCACCAATTGAATAACCCTGCCTTTTATACTAACTTTGTTTTGTATGTGGATTAAAAACACACAAGAATAGAGAAATGTCCGAGTGATCGGTGTCTACTAGATAGTCAATTTGCCAAATCGGGAAGTGCCAAATCTGAAGTGATTTTGGACATGTGTCCACAAAAAAATAATAAATAAATGGAAAGTGAGTGCTCATCATCCATTATTTCCATTTTAGTTTAGTGCTCAAAATTGGAAATTGTGTAATGGTTCATTATTTAAATTTTCATACTTTGTTTCAAGCGGAAAAAAAAACAGTGTCTGAATGTACACTGACCAATTACAACTGCTCAGTGTAATAACTCTCGTTTCATTTTAGAGATTTCTCTTTAAAAGTAAACTGTACTGAAAAACACAACCTAAGAATGATAGAACTACCGTTCCTGTTTAACTGACTTTGTTCCCCAAAACAAATGTACAGTGTAGACAAAAAACTTCTTGTACATGAAACTAAAAAGAACACAGGGGACTTGTGGTGAAGAGGAGCTCATTGTGTGTTAGGTTGATTAATCAAGCCTGCATTCAGGCTGTAATTGCTATAACGTTGTGTTGTTGACATTCCTCCACAGGAAGTGAGACACTTTGGGAGGCGAGGCAAACATGGGTCAGTAGAGGGAAAAGCAGAATGAAGTAAGAGACAGTGAATGAGTGAGGAAGATGAGCACAAGAGGAYTTACAGGAGGAAGACTCTCTGTGTCTGCAGAGAAGCCAGAGCCTTTGGGGACTCAGTGTGTACAAGGCAGCAATTATACTTGATAAAGTGCCTCCCTTCGCAGTCCCCTTCAGCAGTCATTTCCCACTAGTGCGCTCCACACCATAGCTACATACATCTTTATGTTGCAAAAGATCTCATTAACAACCAATAGATGGGACGTCACTTATCTTTATCAAACATATGCATAAGTGCCCCCTCATGATTCTTTTCTCCCATTTCCCATTTCCGCCATCTCTCTTTAGATGCATTGTCTTAAAGGCAAATCAGTTTCATTTAGCAGGGTAAAGGCAGATGGCTAGTTAGTCCACTGAAATGGAATAACTTTCTTCATTACCAAGTAAATGGCAAGGGGTTTCTACTTCAGGAGGTGTGTGGTGGTGATGGGGGGTGGAGAGAGATCAACGACACTGTAATGGGAATAATTAGTAACACAAAGCTGAAGTAGGAGCCCAGAGAAAATGAAAATGATAGTTGATTTATTGAAGGATATCTTCTAGTATATTCAATTCAGATGCTCGTCCAGAAGAGCTAAAGGACAGTTTAGATCTTCTGAAGTGGTGCTGGGTGGGAAGGTTGTGAACAAACTTGTAATATAGTTTTGTGTTTGTGTTATTTAATGTTTCAGATTGGAGTTGTTTTAAGATGGCAGCAATCCACTTTAGCCTTGGTCCCTCTCGGACTAGCTGCTGGTTCATCARTCTGGTCAAAATTAAACTTTGTGTCTCCAAACTGAGGTCATTCAAAGAGCTATCTACAAATAATAGTTCATTTAAAAACATCAAAACTGTTACTTTAAGTTCTATTTTTAGTCTATTTTTTAAAGGGGGCATATCATGTTTTTAGATCCTTCCTTTCCACATTTAAATCATTCATTGGGGTCKATATGTGGAAGTGCAATGCTTTGGTTTGAATTCCCGGTCATTGTAATGCCACAAGCCCCTCTTTAACCTCTGTTCTGAGGTGGGTCTGGGAGCAACTCATTTTGGTGCCGTCTCTTTAAATGCAAATGGGGTACTTTACACCCTGCCCCGCCCTCCCCCAAGTTACAGAGGGTTCTACTCTCAATGTTATAGGCTATGTCCAAATTCAGAGGCTGCGTTCTTCAAAGGATGAATTTGAAGGCCGATTACATCACAGTAATGCACCAAAGGCTGTCCAAATTCAAAAGCTCATCCAGTTGAAGAAATTTATAGTTATTACAGATTAGTACTGATGTTAGAAGCACAACGCTAGATTATTAGGGTTTCCTTTTTATAATATTTGATCTATTATGTGTTAATTGATATAGAGTAGTTACATGTCTGAATTATAAACAACACATAAGTGAAACGTTATTATAACATTAGGTTGAGATTTTTGGATGAATGCCTGTGATTCAGCCGTAGGTCAGTAGGGGGCGAACTCAGGCATTGAAGAATCGTGTATAAATCGATGCACTTCCTGGCTTTTGGCCAGTGTGGTTTTCCTTGTCAGCCTGGTGACAATTAAACCTCTCTCAATTCCAGAATTCTGGTGTTGTATGATTTTATTCTGTCCACAAATCATTTTTTTTTAACAATGGTGTTTTCATTTTGACTTCAGTCGTATTGAACACGAATTTTTCTTACACAGTTGTGGCCCACACATCTTCATTTTCCACCAGTTTGAGGCACAGGTCCAATCTTTTGCATCCCGCCCTATACTGCAATGCCTTGCATGTGGGCTGACCAGGAGACATATTTTAACAATACATTTTGACAGCATTTGTGTAGAAATATATCCATATATTTTGTAATATGGCTGAGATTTGAACAAAATTAGTCTGCCTTTGGTGAAATATTTTGAAAATACTGATGTTGTGAATGTTTGTTTTGTCCTATTGGTGCGATGTGATCTTTGTAGATCCGTCTGGCAAAAATAGGATCAAATCTAATTTTGACAGATCGCAGTTCGCTCATCGCTACCACGCAGACCCAGTGTAAATACTCTCATTGATTATAATGGTTGTGTGTTTGCTGCGCAGGTCAGAACGCAGCGGAGCGGAGCAGAACTACATCTAGTGTAAATTAGGCGTTAGATACCCCATGTACATAACATAATGTGGGTTTTATATGAAATGTTCCCTTTAAAGTTAGTAACTGAACTTAATAACGCATTGTTTCAATAGGCAATAGTTTCCTGTACAGGGTAAAAACCTGAAGCCTGTAAAAGGTAGATGATCTTTGACATTATAATTTTCATCCTCAAAAATCATTTATGATGTCAAAACAAATATCACATTATGAATAAAAAAATAATTCTGAGTAAAACAGACTTGTGTAAAAGAAATAAAGGAAACCGAAAGACATTGGGTCATCCCTCCCCACCAAAGTTCTTCAAACTACCTTTGCAATTTCTCAGATACCATCTTCCTTCAGCAGTTCTTGTGGTAAGGACATTTTCCTCTCTCAAATGTTTATTCTCAAGGTGCATCTCTATTAGTTTTTTGCTGTCATTTAGATTGTGGAATAGGCCCTGCTGAATGATAAAAAGGAAAATATTCACAATCAGCCACAGTAAACAAAGTTCTCAGGMGCTAAAAAGTAATTACATTATGTCACTTCTGTAGTTTTAAGTGATGACTTTTTTTTTCAATGAAAGAATTGACAGAACTTATCAGCCTGCGAACAAGTAAAYAGCAATAACAATGCTATCTTTAATGTAGTATAAAGGGTGAATTTTGACAGCTGGTTTATTCTAGTGTTTTATTTTGAACAAGTTAAAAATGTGATAAAACAAAGCAACTTTTTATTTTTTATTTTTTTTATTCACTGCCCACATATATAGTATATGTGTCTCTTTCCTGTCCCCCAACCCAGCTGGTCGAGGCAGATGGCCGCCTGTCCTGAGCCTGGTTCTGCTGGAGCTTTCTTCCTGCTTAGCAGGGAGTTTTTCCTCTCCACCGTTTGCTCAGGAAGGGAGACTGTGATGAAGTGATTCAACACAATCTGCTGGCTTCTTCTTTGGATTGTTCTTTTTCATGTACAGTGCCCTGAGACAACATATGTTATGACTTGGCGCTATATAAATAAACTGAACTGAACTGAACTGAACTGAATTGAATTGAATTGAATTTGCAAGAAGTCCTTTTTACATCTCACTGATTGTCCCTGATGGAAAAAAAAGGTATTTACAAACTACAGTGGATGACCAAGAATAAAGAGRCATCAAGTCCATGCGAGAAGAAGACATTTAACATGAGACTAAGAAGTAAATTACTGATTAGAAAGAGACAAACTGGAAACGTGAAGGCAAATGTCTGAAGAATTAAAAACAAACTCAGAAAAACTAAAAATGGTTAAATAAACWACCAGAATATAAACCATGAAGTAGGGCTGGATCAAACTTGGTATCCTGGTTTGAGGCTCCGCCCCCTCCCATAAAATGTGTCTGGATTCTTCTACTTCCTGTTAGATAGTCTGACCTTTAAGCTGTGCTCGTTAGGATGGATGGGAGCATCTGCCACAGACATTTGGGTAACTRGACTTTGATACAATCATTGGTTTGGACTCTAAAACCTCATAAAACCAACTGAATGTGTTGAAATGATGATGAAAGACCGGGAAGACCAAAGTTTGTATTATTTGCTTATTTGATTTTAGTTGCATCTAGTAAAATACATTTTATTCTRTTTGGGAACTTTTTCATATTTTGTCAAATACCTAGTATCTGTGATAGCTRAATGTTTTGTTTTTGTTCATCTTCCAGGATGTTGTAGGTGCAGTGGAGGATTCTGGGACAGAACCCAACAGTTATGGTTTTTTTTAGGTCCAGAGCTCTGAGACGGACCAGCAGGTGTTTGTGGACGATGATGACACTTTTCAGAATCGCATCAGGACCTGTATTTATAAAACGTCTTGGAATTACTCTTAAGAATGTTGTTGAGGTTGAACTTATGTGTAAAAAAAACTCAGCTGAAATCTGAGACTAAAAGTCAGTTATTAAGTGTCACAGTCTCACTTTAAGTGAAGTGTAAGACTAAATCTTAAGTGTCAGTCTTAGAGCTGATTACGACACTTTGCTGAGCCACAAAACTGATCCTGAAGGATGTTGTTACAAAACCCTGCATGGACCAATCACTGTACCGGATTTCATGTTCAARAAGATTCTCTGAGAAATCTCAAGATAAAATTGTGAAAATCCTAAATGAACTTCACTTTCAACACACTGTTTATTTGCATGCACTCACCAGCTGATTTATTATTTTCTCCAAAGGCTGCACAGAAATACTGTATCTGCTTTATAGTTATACTAAAAAAATTATTCGCACTGGTAAAAGTTTTTTTAACCCTTCTTTTGCATTGATGGAGTATAAATAACTTTACAAATTACACAGATGTTCTGGATGTTTCTCAGACAAGTTTGGATTTTGGTTTTACAGTTAATTTTGATGAAAAAATACATTTTATCTGTGATGCAAGTGTTTTTGTTTGTACTGAAACAACGATCATAACAATTTTCATTAAATGTTCTTGCTTTTTTTGCCATGTTTAAATGGTGTTAATGTATGTAAAATAATTAAAATAAAACTGTTTCTTTGATCTTTGTTTTAAAGTAAATTATAGTTTAAAGTGCAAACATATGGTTCATTTTAGCCGATGTTTACATTAAATG
>NW_013952593.1:450577-454420 GCF_001266775.1 Austrofundulus limnaeus
TATATAATACTATATGTGTGTTATATTTAGACCTGTTGTACAAATCTGTATTGTGAGTATAAACTAGGAAACTGGGTCACATGTTGTGACTCTAGTTACTGTACTGGAACAGGTATGGGCCAAATGTAGTAGTTTTGTATCAGCTCTGGCCCATTGATTCAGATCAATGTCAGTTACAGGTTGTTGGAAAAAAAGAGAGATGTCAAATTCTCCTCTATATCTGGCCCCAGAGCCGGCACAGAAACTTTTTGTTATCAGTGCTGGTGTCTGCCCATGGCACAGAATGGGTCATGCATTATTAAGTACAGATATTTATTAATTTGCTACATGGCATGAATTTTATGGAAGTACACACAAGTGAGACGGATTTGCCTCCTTGGATGAAGGAAGGAGAAACATTACTTTATTTGGTTGTCCACCAAACAAGCTCGAGGTGAAATCAGGTTGTCCATGCCAAAAATCAGTTGTCTTGGACAAACACAAACCGTTTATGTGAACCCCTTCTTCTCCATTTACCTGTCTTCCCTTCTCTTCACTTTCCATGACGTCCAGCTCTCCTCTCCCCTCTTGCCACTCACACGCTCCAACTACAAAGGTGCACCAGGTGCCTCAAATCTTCAGCACTGATCTCCTTGAGCAAAAGAAAAAAAAGGGTGACCCACGTGGGATCTGCCTCACTAATCACTGCCTGAAAGYACTGCGGGGCTCACAGGCCCGAGCGATAAAGACAGCCGTGAGCTTTAGTCGGCTTTAGCAGGCCTCGGCGGCTGTCTCTGCTGGGAATGACAAGCGAGAAGGTGAGGGGGTGGTGGTGGTGGGGAATCGCTGTTGGCCAGCCTGCTGCGAGCTACCTTTCCATCTTTCCATCTCACTGTCAAAAGTTTCACCATGGTCTGTGGAACAAGCACACACAGGAATGTCACCTCTAGCGGACGTGATGCACACCAACACAGCAGGTTAACGCTGCTGCTGGTCTCGATGCATAATAATTGTTGTTTCATTGGTTTTTAATGTTTATGAGTATTTATTTATTTTTATACCCCCCAGAACTCTCAAGAGTGATAAAAGCCGAACAACGAGCACTAGAGAGGGAGCTTCACATGGCTGCACTGAATCGGCAATTAGCCATTTCATTAGCATTCATTAACATTTTATCTTATTGTGTATACGGGAGCAGTGGTACAGGAGGTGAGAGCAGATGTTGCATTTTTTACCACTGACCCGTGAACACACACAAATGCATTCTGGTGACACTGTAGTAGCAGCTTCTGTTTATACATGTGATCAGTGAATTCAGTCAAATGGGGTCTAAAAATGAGAGATAAGTTATGAAGGGTGGATGTATTATAAATTATTGTAGAATCCATTGCAATGTCTAACACACTGTTGTTTTCAGATTAATGCCCAAGCAGCAGGCGGAGAGTTTTAGTCAAGTTTAGAGAAGTTTATTTGTATAGCACATTTCAGCAACAAAGCAATTCAAAGTGCTTTACATCATAAAAACTTAATATAGTTACCAATTACGAAACAAGCAATAAACATTACCTTTTGTTGAATGCCATCATCCAAATCATCAAGCCAATACACATCAAATATGTTGATCAATGTTCCACTTACTACTAATCAAAGGCAACTCTAGACAGGTGGGTTGACTCAGCTGTTTTGCAGTTTTTTTTTCCCCAGAGAGGAATGAGGACTAACATTAGCAAACTGGAGTAAAACTTTTCATTACTTTTCAATTTTCGTGTCTATGTTTTTGCTATTTCCAAACTAGTAGTTGTTCCCCATTCCTTGTTGTCAGAGCACTCCCACATAGCAAAATTTGCCTGGCCCAGTTCTTKCTTGGCCCAGATACCACAAAGAAYAGCTWTTTGGTGGCCCAGATGTGGTTTGCTRCTTTAGGTAGCAAGCCATGAAGATGGTCCATTCATGGGCCAGCACCTCACAAACCAAACCACAACCAGGCCAGTTATGGCACGCCATCTTAAAAACAGAATAATCTTTGCCAGACCTGGCCCACATCTAATTGACAAACCCCTTGCCTTGCCAGCAGTGCCAGCCTGACACCAGGTCTGGCCCCCACCTGTCTGATTTATGGGCTCTTTCTTATATGTTTTTATRTACACYCCTGCTCCAATACACCTGATTCATAAGGACTAAAATACTTTTGATGATCCATCACTTTAAAACAAGTTTCTTCAAGCAGGAAGAGCATCTAAAACAGAAAGAGCCATGTTCCCCAAGGACCAAAATGGAGAAACATACAGTAAGCAATCTATCAAACCAACAATCAATCAATCAATCCACTGTAGCATAGCTGATCTTAGACCCTAATRAAAGAACTGTCAACATTTTCAAACATGATTTGAGTCTGTTAAGTGAAAAAATGCTAATTTCTCAATTTTACCCTATTTCAAGGATTCAGAAATGCCATAGCAGTGCTTAGAGGTTACTCTTAGTAAGAATACATAGTTAAACTCAAGCATGTGTGTACTACACACAGACAACTACATAGAGTTGTGTGAGGGTGGGGGGTGTTGGTTTTGGGATCACAGATGATAGATACTCAGAGAACTGAGCCTCGGGATCTATTAATTTCTTTGGAAGCTTGGTCATTACCAAGGTAAACGCTGACATTTCAGGCAGCGTGTTATTTTGACTGACTGCCTATTAGAGGGTGTAATGCGGCGCGCAAATGTATACTTCAAGCCTCAGWGGCTTGCCAATAGACAGGGTGAGCGGACGACTCAATCTACTGGTTTTTATTTAGCAAGGTCAGTCAGGACATTAGTGGGCTTGAATAAAGCCAGTGCCACTATCCCCATCACAGACACACACAAAAAACATGCACTTATACCGACACGATCAATGTCACTGTTGTCAGCAGAAGTCTGAAGAGGCGGTACTATTAAGGGGTTGTCTCGATTTACAGTATATTGGTCCTGTTTATAGAGGATAGTGGTTGTAAATCCATTGTTATTGCTTCTCGTCAGCGTCTGAAGGGAAAGTAGTCACATATTCTGATCAGTGGTGCTTTATTGCCTCATGACAGCTTCTGCAGAGAGTTTGGTTTGATAGTAAAGCAACCTACTGTCTAACTCATAACTGTGGAATGTGAAAATTACTCAGCTCAACAATCGTTAACTACGATCATTGACATTTTTCCAAATCGCCTTCTCTAACCCTCTAAAATTAATGTAATCAGAGCGCTTGAAATAATTCATTGCTTGCAGTTAAAGATGACCACCAACTAACTGATCTCTCTCTTAGAACATATCGGTGTTTGTTTTAAAGGTGATAGGTCTGCATACTTCACTGGCTGTAATAAATCTGCCACTCGTCGCTGACTCTAAACCCAGGGGTTTAAAAATCTCTGAACTTCAGAGGTTGAACAGTATCTCTCTGAGTCGACCCAGCTCACAGAGCGGACAGTTACAACTTTGTTGACCACTAGATGAAGAGGGCTTTGTTTGTTCCATGTGTGTATCACCCCTCCAGGGTGTCTGCTGCCCTATCTTGTCTTGCTTTTATGGCTGCACTTTTGCATTAGGTAGACGGTGGGTTATGGAGGACTAGGTACATCCCTCATAAAGGTTTCCATTCAGAAACACTGGAGACTTTTTTCATGAGTCTAATTGGAACTTGGCATCACAGGCTTGCACAGTTTCTGGTAGGGATTAGACTGGTGGTTCAGTTGGCTGACTTCTGATGGACCCAACGCAGACGCTTCCCTTGTTACCCTGCAGCTGAGGGACAGCATGTGTGTACGTGTTCATCTGTATGTGTGTGTGTGTGTGTGTGTGTGTGTGTGTGTGTGTGTGTGTGTGTGTGTGTGTGTGTGTG
>NW_013952593.1:454460-457420 GCF_001266775.1 Austrofundulus limnaeus
GTGTGTGTGTGTGTGTGTGTGTGTGTGCAGAGTAAGGGAATAGGGAGGTGGCAGGAGGCTGCAGCCCTGCTCCAAAGCGATTTGTCTAAGCCAAAAGGTTTCCTTGTCCTTCACAGATGGCTGGGCATGCATCCCTATTAGTGCTGGAGAGAGAAAAGAACACAGAGGTAGAAGAGGCACCTGTTCATGCTTAACAAACCTACTCTTAGCCCTAATCTACGTTTCTGCTTTATTCCTTTTTATATGGCATGTAATTTACACTACATCACAGACAGAAACACAAGAAGGGTTGATCTAGAGCAGGAAGTTACTCAGGCAGACAAAATCCCTATGACTCCTTTGAAAAAAATAGCTTTTTTTTCAGCCCATGGCAAGCAATGATAGAGTGAGAAAGACTGAAACTGAACAGGGGAGTGATAGAAATGAACTTTTCACATTTTGGAAACATTGTGCAGCCGAACTTCTGGTTGTGATGCTTCTAAAAATCAAATCTTTGTCAGTTTGAAAAGACATAAAATGGCATTTGATAATTAKCAGTGTTAAGTTTTCTCTGACACAGTAGTTTTTGAAAGACTGAACCATGTCCAATTTTTTTTTTTGCTTTCCACAACATCTTAATGGTAAATTGCTTGAACTTCTTTGGCCTATTTTGTTTTTACTTATTTCGATTTAAAATTTACATTTTGTGCACTTCAGGGAACTTCGTTGATTGCAAATGTGTAATATTAACATAATTTAAAAGCTGATTAAACAAATTAGAAGTTCCACTTTGATCTTTGAAAACACAATAGAGCTTATCTAACATTTCCACACCAAAACATAACATCTAAAAGTTAGATCATGACTACTGAGAACTCACTGACTTTACTAGATAACCGGCCTAGGAACAACAAATTACTTCTTCTTCTTTTTGTAGTTTGTCATGTCTGTCTGACATTTTCTTGATCTCTAGGACATCTTATTTACTACATTTAAAGTTAATTCACATTACTGGAACACATTTTGTCATGTTACTCTTACTTTTTTTTCTCAAAATCTAAAATCCCTGATCATTATATGTTTGTTTTGGCCCAAACAGGACAACTGCACACTACATTTGCACTGCATCTTGGTCTTCTTTGTCTAGCTCCTAATCTGTGTTGTCACCTTCTCCTGTCTGTCTCATTACACTCCCTTATTCTGAAAATCCAGGTCTGAATCTCCTTTCTTTGCCTTTGTGAAAAAGGTATCAACTTGAAAAAGGTGAAATAAGCAGAAGTATAATTCCTGTTGTGCACTACATTACACATCAAAAAATTAATAGCAAATATTTTCTGATATATTTTATACATAGTCAGTTTATGTATTTATTATTTAAATATTATGTTATTTTATTTCTTCTTGATGCTCTTAGTCTGAGGTTTAGCTGCTAAAGATACTACATGCTACACACAGTGCCTGAAACATCCAGCATTGTCTGTAAAAGGGTGAAATTTTTTTATTTACTTTCGGATAAATGGTATAAAAACCAAGGTTTAACTCCGCTAAATTAGCAGAACCTAATTTAGTGGTAGCTAATAGGTCCGATAACAGTTTCCAGAAATAGCAAAAAAAGMAAATCTGCAAAATKAGAAGCTAGTTTCACTATTAGCAGATTAGCGKARCTGTGCCCACCACCRGTACACAAAAATGAACYGATGGGTCTCAGTACGATTTACAGTTTTTGTTTTATGTGTGCAATGTCATTTCACAGTCTCTGACATCCTAGCACAAGTTTCACATGCAAAATGTAGCAACAGGATACTTTACTTTGAAAGAACAGAGGTTGTTGTATGGTAATTTAAGAAAACTACCAGGGAAAACACAGTTGGGTTGAATGATTTTTCAGATGTGTTTGTGCTGAAAACGAGAAATACATTCTGCTACTCAATTCAACAGGTTCAGATAACTAAATTTGGTAAATATAATTTTTCCACCAGATACTCACTACTTATCACCTTTGCTTGGCAAGTGTGTCATCCTCTATGAACTAAGTTAGAAAACACTATAAGCTCAAAATTAAAGCCCTGATGTCACGCTTGACCTTATATCTGAAGAACTAATGCAGGTGAAGTGAATGAACGGGGAGCCGTGAACAATGATGGTCCTTAAGTAGGTGATAATTGAGAGCTCCCTGGTGGGGCTTTTAAAGACAATCAGCGCCGAACCATAAAGAGACCAGAGACGTACAATAGCAAATCATAGCTGACACCTCTTAACTGCACAGGTCAGAGCAGCTAATGGCCTTCCCAGAGAGCAAAACAACCACAAACAACCTGTATGCCTCGAAGTTCACATTCTATCTTTGGAGCACTCAAACATTTGAGCACAGTGCGCTTTTTAGAATTGAGTGGGCCATTCCACTATTTACCAGTTGAGTCAAACTAATTTAATTGTGGTCTCTGAGCAAAGTGCTGTGACAGAAAGAGAACAGAAAAATACTACCGGGTATGTTGTGGAAAGAGAAAGACTCCAAAAAGGAAAAAGGAAGTGAAACAAGGGAAGGGTGCGAGTAGGAACAGAGCTCACAAGCATGGCAACCCCTAAAAGCCAATTGCACAGCCATTAGGCATTGACATGGGAGCGAAGAAAGTTGGGATTGGATGAGATGAAAGGTGCGAACCTTTTGTTCACAACGAACGGCGCTTTATTGTGAAAGAGCTACAGTCGCAGTCGCCGGTCATTGCTGTGACTCTGTCTGAGGAGCGAAGGAGTAAACAAGTGTGTCATTTGAGACGCCGAGGCTGAAATTCCATTTCAGACTCAATTTTCTCAGAAAACAATGAGAATAATTAGCTTCATAACTCAAACACTGAACGGAAAAATAATGGCCATAATGAATCATATTGTCATAGAGTATTATTAAAGCAATGCTGAATGCTTATTAGAAGACTGGTATTACAATCACACACACACACACACACACACACACACACACACAC
>NW_013952593.1:457440-470445 GCF_001266775.1 Austrofundulus limnaeus
CACACACACACAGAGAGAGAGAGAGAGAGAGAGAGAGAGAGAGAGAGAGAGAGAGAGAGAGAGAGAGAGAGAGACAAAGAAACTTGTTTTTATATCCATGTGTCCATTGACTTCCATTCATTTTTTGGTAATTTTATATCCTAACCCTGACCAGAAACCCTAAGGCTAACCTCACCTGACCCTAAAACTAACCTAAACTCAATTCACACCTTGGTCCTAAACCCAACCCCCAACCCACCAATGGTATTTAAACCAAATGGGGACTCAAATTAAGTCCCCAAATGCACCAGTTGTCCCCAAATGTAGGCGTTTTGTCTTAAAATTGCCCCCAAATGTCACCAGAAACAACCCCCCCCCACACCCACACACACACAGTTTAAGAAGGCCAACACGTTCACTGGGAAATAATATATATTCTAAACTACATACAATATCTACAAATACAACTGTTATATCACTCTGTCATTCAAATACTGTTTAAAATATGTGGACACAATTGAAAACAAAAAAAAATTAAACCTATTTTGAAGACAGTTACAGTTTAAAACAAGGACAAAATGCTGATGTTAAAAGAAAAGTAACATATTTGTTTATAAAAAAACCTACAATCCATTTTGTTGAAAAAAAACTAAACATTTAACACAATCGTGAACCTAAAATGGATAATCCAATCGAATCAGAGCTTGAGTGAATTGTTACATACTAGATAATACTTGTTTTTTTTTTTTTGACATTATTGAGCAGTGACCCCCAAACCCCAGATGTCCAGTCCCTGAGCTGTTGGCTCTGAGAAACTGTGGCCCCCCGAACAGCCCTGTCACAGAGGGTTCCCTGTAACCCTGAAAGGAAGAAGTGTGTAAAAATAATGAATGGATGGATTATCATGACCTGGATGACTGAGAATCTTCACCAAAACAATGTAAATGGGTTGTTCTTGGATGTAATGCCAAGTACAAAAAAAAAAAATCCTGAAATTTCCGCTGGTATTTTTAAACAAATCAATTCAAAATCACAGCACCTGTGTAAAAAAGTAGCTGACGATGGGAAGCCAACGACTGAAGAACCTTAACAAGCTCTAAAAATCTCCAAAGCTGTACTTCATGATGTGCTGGCTGAGGGGTTTTTGCCAAGGCTTTCACAGCCTCTTGACCTAAACGTCATCGCAAACCTGTGGATAAACTTCAAACAAGTCAGGCAGGACCAAAAGAATCTCACAGAACTTAAAGACCTTTTGCTCAGAAGACCAGGTAACATTTTCCCATGCAGGAACTCACAGAAGCTGGATTCTTCTCAGACTTGACCATGAAATCTGTTTTTACTTTATTTTATTACAGAATGTGGAATTTAAAAGTAGCCTTTTAAGCTTTTAACAAGATTTATTCGAGGTTACTCTCATGCTGCCTGACATTGATGGTTTGAAGATGTATTCTGTTGTATTCACATTTCTGTAACAAACCAAAGCATGAATATATGATTAGTAATGATGCCTAATTAATTTCTTTCATCAATTTAATTACTTACATGTATATTAGTTTGATCTGCATGGTGTTCAATTATCTTTGGATGTGTGCTTCATTAAATCAGTGTTACAGAGAAATTTAATCATAATCTATAAAAGACCTAATGAAGTGTTTCTATTTCATATGGGGTAGAACCATTTAACATGTTTGTTTGCAACATTTACAACAGGGTCACTTATTCCCTGATGCCAACAGGTGTTAAAAACGAAACAAAAAGTTCTTCAAGTGTAAAGAAACATTACACATTCTCTAGGTTGAACGTCCGGACAAAACTGCCAATAAATGAAAAGCTCCCTAAAGCTCTAATCTCCAATTTCCATGGCATTTCACCCACCTACCCTCCCCACTCTCAGTCAAGCCCTAATTAACAACCACATAAAATAATTGCCTTTTTGTTGTTAATTAGGAAGCTCCTTGGGGCGATGCATAGTAGCCCGATTCTGTTTAAAGCACTGTGAGTTTGCAACCTTTTTAAACCTTTTGCACACGTGTTGTAGAGTTTTGTTTGTTTTGTTTTTTTACTGGGCAAACTTAATGGATTTGAGCAAAAAAAAGTGTTTGTTCTTTTCATGCATTATTGTTCTTTTAGCATTTAAATTTTGTTGCATTTCAAAATGTTACTTTTTTTTCTTTGATGTGAAAAATGGTACTTTTTTAAGTGCAGAAGCTTATGATGATAATGCAACATTCCTGTTGATCATCAAGTTTGTTTATGTCAGGTTGAYACAGCAAGATTTTAACACCGCAAATAAAAATCCTAGATACAACAGGTTTGGTTCTATAGTTCGTGGTGTACAACTACGTGGCAAAGATAACACTACACACAAACAGATTTCACTCAGATGCCAGACGGGAACAAAACCTCTCGAGAACAAACTAAGGGTGTATTCAGACCAGGAAAGTCCTTTGGTCCAATTGTTTGGTCCGGAACAAAAATGGACTTTTTTTTTTTCGTTTGGTGCTGTTTGCATTCACATTGTGTTTTTTTTGCAAATGAACTATAACTTGTAAACAAAGCCACGAGTGTGACGATCATTGCTCCCATTGGACAAAAAAAGGACGGGGGCGGGACTGAGCCACAGACCCAGAAGAAAACAAGGAAGTCCTGCATGCTGCGGTTCTGATGCGCACATTTTTGCCAATATTACAACTGCAATAGCATTTAAAATGTCAGAAGCAGCTAATTTAATGGTGGTTCTGTGATGATATTCTAATTTTGGAGTGGCGTCAGTAAATGTGTCCCGCAACCCAAAGGAGACGAGGTGCTCTGCATGTTCTGACCACAACATGCTGCCAGCAGAGCTGCTAACAGGAGACGATGAAACAGGTATGATTTCAGTTTATTTAGCTCTGCAACGGTGGCCTGTGAAGTCCAAAAAGGTGCATGTTTAATGCAGTTGGTTCGGTTAGAGTCCGGTTTGTATTCACACCAGAAGCGAACTGAAGCGAACTGCACCAGAGTTCGTTTGGAAGCGGACCGAGACCACCTCAAAAAGCAGGTCTCGGTCCGGTTGTTTGATCCGCACCAGAGTTCGCATGAGTGTATTCAGACCTGCAGAAAAGGTCCGGACCAAGGCTGGAAATGAACTCTGGTTCGTTTAAAGCGGAGCAAATTATCAGGTCTGAATACGACCTAAGTTCAAAGTAAACAAACATGGCCGACGAGGAAGAAGCACAAACCCTGGCATATCAGGTAACGAMAGTCCAACATGTTGAATATCCCCGATTTGAGACTGAAATGGTCCCGGCGTCCTTATGAGCCGACTAGCTCACTCTTAACACCACACAGCAGATAATCTCATAAGATTATCTTTAGACAATAACCTGAGCATCGTTAAGAATTTCASAGGGGTAAAATTGGTTCAAACGTGATTGTCTATGTCTGTCTGTCAGCAAAATATCTCCTGAACCACTGAGCAGACTTCAAAGAATCTCTCATTGTCTACAACTACAAAACTTTAAAGCTTTAATCTGATTAAAGATGGGTATCACAGCTAATCAAACTTAAAAAACAAATAAATGACTAAAAGTTGGTAATTAAATAGCTATTAAGCTAGAATTTGGTGTACTTCAACTCATCTTTTTTCTTAAACTTTATGTTTAACTTTTGGCCTCAACCTAGTGTGACTGCAAAATATCTCATGGAGCACAAACGTTTTAGTGATTTTTTTTAGAAATTAAACAACATATCGACATTTTGTTAAAGTTCAATCCAACTTTTTTATCATTTGCCTTTCTAGTAATATTATTAACAAGAACAAAACTCCAGATTTAATTCTTTTGGCTTAAAATGGTAACGAGTAAATTTTCCATAAAAAAAAGGTTATTCTGAACACAACATTTGCATGAGAAAAGATATGTCTGAAAAGATCGATAAAAAGTGTTGTGAATTTGTCWGACAGGTCACAGGCTCACAAAATGCCTCAAAAACAAAGAGCAGGAATGCTTTAAAGACGTCTCCTTTGCCTTCTAGGAGTTTTAGAAGCTTGTATTTGATCTCGTAGGTGTTGCATTGAAAAAAGCTGGWGGGTTTACTGATCAGTGCTCCTCTTTCTTCTTTCAACGTTACTAAGGAGATGCAAAAGATTTCAGAATTACCCTTGCAGTATCAGAAAAAGCAATGAGGAGTAACAATTTTATGAGAATATCTAGAGAAACCTGCGACTGACACTCTGCCTCCATCCAAACCAAACTGATTTATCATTATATTATGACTACACAAGCAAGCCAGTCAAACGCCTGACTTTTATCTGACCTTTTGATAGTAAGGTTGGTCAGAAAGCATAGAAAAGTGATTATAAAGTGACTTCAAAGACCTGTTCCATCAATCACCCCCTGCTGGTATTGTCCTAAAGGAAAGGCTGGACATTCACTGTTCAAAAAAAAGTTTCTAGAGTGCTATAAACAGCCTGGCAGGTGGGATTAGATTAGATAAACATACAGTCCAAGTGGCCATACTCGCCCAGCTGCGGATCAGCAACTGAAAGCCAGCTAACCTCCATGTTAAGAAGCCATCTGCCTGAAAGTGTGACAGCAGTTTGAACAGGATTATCTCTAGCATCAACAAAGTCTGACCTTTTTATCCCAAATGCTTTGGCCCAATCATACAGGTGGACAACAACCAGGTGTGGAAACTGATGCTAGAAGATCGATTTGTTTCTGTCAGTGGTGTGAAGGATGGTAAATAATAAGTGAGTTTTGTACTGGTGGATTTGCAGTGACAAATACAGTTCAGAGGATTTCTGCCAAATGTTAACTTGGGTCCCCAATACCAATCTGAGTCATTTACAATTACGTTTCAGTAAAGTTTCAATATTTGCTTTATTTTTTCAGAATGTTTCACAGCAAGACTTGCAGACCGCGTTAAAGCCAATAAAATCAGTGCCATTATGTTTGACACCTCAGTAGCTCTGCTTTGGAGTAAAGAAAACCTGTGTTGTCATGGGACCCAGGTATAAAATAAAATATTAAAATGTCACTAATACATTTTCATTATTTAGCTCGCTTTGAGTTTAAAATCCTAGTTAAAAAAATCCCACTAACATTTTATTGGTGTTTAGCTAGCTGCTATTTTATAAATATATTTTTTTGCTAAATATTAAATTTATATGGTAAATATTATTTTTAAATGTTAAATCCTAAATCTGAATGTGTTAATTTAATTGTTAAATGTAAATGTTATGGCTAAATAATAAAATGTACATTTACTTATTTCAGCATGGAACACAGACTTTGCTGTTGGTATGCGGCTTTTGTTATGTCATCATCCCGTGACAAAACCAGCTAGTAACGCTGCTAACGCTTCCTTACAAAACATCCAACATGCAGTTGTGGCCGGTGTCTGAGCTGCGCTTCGAACTACCGGAGCACARGTACCATCCATATTGTTTTCAATGAACATGTTTGGAAKTTAAATTKTAAATGCCATTTTCAGCAGYKWWMRCTGCTGAAAATGGTGAGCAAGATTAGCATAAAYGAGATGGGGTATTTATTATCTCACCTGTTTTCCTTCATGTYTTTGGAGGAAAAACTGGAAGGGGAGAGGTTGAGGGCAGATAGACCAAAGGATGTTCAAATCTAGCAAAATAAAAAGCGGTGAAACCAAAGTGTTTCTGTGACCCAGTTTCTGTGAAAAGACTGGCTAACGGTAAGTGTAGCTAACAAATCTTTTTTTCTGCTTTCCATGTTTGCTGTTTAGAGGAGAGACAGGATATTTTATTATAATTCTACATATCATACATCTGTTAGCCCACCCTACAAATCAATAGCTGCCCCTGATCATAAAACACGTGAACTACTGACTACACTTCTGACTGAGCTCCTCATCTATCCTGTCCAMCATTGCTTAGCTGTTGTGGCCATCTTGAACTGGGTGTCGGTGTGGGATGTTTTTGACATTTTTGTTTAAAGTCTGTCTTAAAACATACAAACTAACTYTAAAATGGGAACTATACTGCATTTTATGTTAAGGAAACTAGATAATGACAGGACACCTGAGTGTTTGTTGCACGCTTAGGGCAGACAAGTGAAATGAAGCAGCCTGCTGGCGCTGCCAACATTCAAAGCAACACACAAACATTATGCAGGCCTAGTTGTGCCAGTCATTTCTGTTCTCTTTGAAGTCATGCTGCCTGAGCATTTTAAATACTATATTTGAAATACATGATATGGCAATATTTACGAGCAGAACACTGGGCTGCTTGTCGGTTCAGAATTAGGGTCTGTGTGCAGCATTTTACAAAAAAATATTTATACATTTAAAATTTCTGCTGTGTTCGCGCCTCTTGTCCACAAACAAGCTGAGGTTCCTGTGAAGGAAAGGACATAAAAAAGATTTGCAGATCAACAAAAATGATGACGTAGCCAGCCCATTTTACAAACCATGCAGTTGCTTTGACAGGTTTTTCTACATCTGTTGTGCTTTATAATCATTATTTAATCATTTATTAATCGTGATGGTGTGAAACTTTACCTAAGTGTCAAAAATTAATAAGAGAAAGAAAAATGTAAACAGTATCAAAGAAATATACCTAGTTTGAGAAAATATTGAACTAAGCTAAGAATGTCGACCACCAATGGGTGCGGTACTGTTATTTCATTGTTTTTGCAAGATTTCTTTTTTCATAAACAGCAAAAACATAACAGTTTACGTAACATTCACATATTCAGAGTGGTGTAAACAAACCCTTTAGCTCCATTGCTCTAAATTAAGGAATTTCAATGCACTGTCTACAAAAGGTAAGAAATTATTTTTCCTAACTTTTAAAAAGCATGAGGTAGATCAGCAGTACAGTAAGACTCTAAACTGAAAACATGACCAAGACGACGTTGAGTAATCCGAGGTTAACACGCCTGGTCAGATGGAAATCCTGCTCAGATTGCAAAGCAGCGTGAGTGTCCGTCCRCCTCCTACGACGCCTGTCTGTAACGTCAGAGAAGCTGCCAAAACCTGTAAGCGCAACTGTGTTTCAAGACCATTATAGCAACACAAAGAAGTCCGATTCTAGACGACAGCTGGGTACAGGTAAGCACCGGCACAGCTGTGGCTTCAATGATGTCCTTCCTTTCTTTTTTTTGTTTTGTTTTTGTTGTTGTTGTTGTTGTTGTTGTCTGAAACCTTCACTTGAAAGACGGCGGTAACCTCAGGCGCACCATCGCCACACCTGGCAGGAAGTACAAAAGGACTCAGAAGCATTTTGAGCTAAGATTATTTTCTCAAGTGCAAAGAACACACAGTGGCAGTAAGACATAATGAAGGCAGTGACTTTTCTTAATCTTGTGTTRCACCTGTCCTCAGCCTTGGGACAGTTCAGCTGTCACAGTAAACAGACTCATGAGAGAACTGGGCCGAGAAAACATCTCGGGTCCTGTAGTTTACTTGAGCCATTTGCAATCTTTCACTTTCTCTAAATTACTTACTGAATAACTCTGTTAGCAGAACTATACTGTGTATGGCTCACTAGGCACTAATTTTATATTTACAGYGGGGAGGAAGATATTTAATCCTCTGCTGATTTTATGTTTGCCTACTTGCGAAGAAGTTAAATCTATATATACACACATACACACTCATATACTGTATATTTATATCGACAGGTTCATTTTAATCAAAGACAGCATATTAACCAAAAATCCAGGAAAAAAACATTAAATAAAGGTTACTAATTTTTTTTCTTAATTAGGTTTAAAAATATTTGTAAAACATGACYAAGTACTTGGTGGAAAACGAAACACTGAAACATTGTAAAGTTTTGTGCAGTTGTTCACCTGGTTTAAAAACATTTTGGTGTGGTTTTGAAAACCTTGTTCTTCWCAGAGACTTTTTAAATACTTCAGGTTTCTTGGCAAGCTCCAAAAACTTTCATTACGACTGAGGTATGGAGACTGTCAAGGCCACAACTTAGTGTACTTCTTCTCTAACCACTCCATTGTTGCCTTTGTAGTGGTAACCTCGAGGTGGAATAAACAGTTCCACCTGTCTTTGACCTTGGTCTCAGAAAACCTCCTTCAGGGACACAAAACTCTGTTCCATTTAAAACTTAGTTTAAGCCATGATRTGTCTTCTCAAACATGGAGACATTTTCTTCTTCTTAATTAAGATAATAAACAAAGTAATAATGTTCTTTATGTATTTTATTTATTTATTTTTCTTTTAACTAAAAGTTATTATAATTTTATAAATCAAGGTTACATAATGAAATGAATGACAACCTATTTTCTTTTGTTCCAACGTTTCTTTATTTGTTTATGCAAATAAGTGATCCTCTTATTTGACAGTAAGGTGATTGTTTTTATGTTTTATTTTTCAATTTAACTAAATTGATCACTGGTTTAGTTCACTATGTTTTACTATGAAATATATATGGTTATTTGTGCTTAAGTCTTAGACAAATACAGCGGGTAAAATAAGTATTGAASACGTCACCATTTTTCTCAGTAAATATATTACTAGAGGTGCTAATGAAATGAAATTTTCACCAGATGTCGGTAACAACCCAAGTGATCCATACATACAAAGAAATCAAACCATAAATGTCCAGAAATGAAGTTATTTGTAATAATGTGGAATGGCACAGGGAAAAAGTATTTAACACATGAAGAAAGGGAGGTGTAAAAAGGCATGGAAAGCCAAGACACCAGCTGAACTCTCTCAGTAATTAGAAAGCAAGCCTGCCCATTGTCAGTGCAAGTTAATATCAGCTGGTTCGGTCCCAAATGATGGCCAGGTATCACACAAGAACCATCTGATGATGGGTAAAAGTAAAGAGCTCTCTCAAGACCTTCACAACCTTATTGTTGCAAAGCATAATGATGGCATCGGTTACAGAAGAATGTCTAAACTTCTGAAGGTTCCAGTGAGCACTGTTGGGGCCATAATTCAGAAGTGGAAAGAACATTATTTCACCATAAACCGACCACGACCAGGTGCTCCTCACAAGATTTCTGACAGAGGAGTGAAAAGAATTATCAGAAGAGTTGTCCAAGAGCCAAGGACCACTTGTGAAGAGCTTCAGAAAGACCTGTAATTAGCAGGTACGATTGTTTCAAAGAAAACAATAAGTAATGCACTGAACCACCATGGCCTGTATGCACGCTCACCACGCAAGACTCCACTGCTGAAGAAACAGCATGTTGAAGCTCCTTTAAAGTTTGCTGCACAACATTTAGACAAGCCTGTGTAATACTGGGAGAATATAGTCTGGTCAGATGAGACCAACATTGAACTGTTTGGATGCCAGAATACACATCATGTTTGGAGGTCAAATGGCACTGCACATCAGCCCAAAAACACCATACCAACAGTGAAGTTTGGAGGTGGGAACATCATGGTGTGGGGCTGTTTTTCAGCATRTGGTACTGGCAAACTTCAAATAATTGCAGGAAGGATGAGTGGAAAAATGTACAGAGACATTCTTGATAAAAATCTGCTTCCATCTACCAGGATGATGAAGATGAAAMGTGGCTGGACATTTCAGCAAGACAATGAGCCCAAACACAAAGCCAAGGAAACTCTCAGTTGGTTTCAGAGAAAGAAACTAAAGCTGCTGGAATGGCCCAGCCAATCACCTGACCTGAATCCAACAGAAAATCTATGGAAAGAACTAAAGATCAGAGTTCATAGAAGAGGTCCACGAAACCTTCAAGATTTGAAGACTGTTTGTGTGGAAGAATGGGCCAAAATCACACCTGAGCAATGCATGCCACTAGTTTCTCCATACAGGAGGCATCTTGAAGCTGTCATTGACAACAAAGGCTTTTGTACAAAATATTAGATAAATTTCAGTAAGTGTGTTCAATACTTTTTCCCTGTGCCATTCCACATTATTACAAATAACTTCATTTCTGGACATTTATGGTTTGATTTCTTTGTATGTATGGATCACTTGGGTTGTTACCGACATCTGGTGAAAATTTCATGTCATTAGCACCTCTAGTAATATATTTACTGAGAAAAACGTTGACGTGTTCAATGCTTATTTTACCCGCTGTATCTTAAGTTGCATTTTGGTTTAAATAATTCACTTCAGTATTTCATTGAAAACCTAGTTCCTTGTCATTTAGAATAAATCCTGTAAAGGACTGAGAACGGCACAGCCTGACCTTGTTTTTCTATGTATGTGCAGTGTTTACCAGACGATTGCAATTTCCTAGACTAAATTTCAGAATCCACCCGACAATAACTACTAAACTCGAGGCCACATCCATTAGTAACCTCTCCTGTAGAAGCCTCCCAACAGACAGACACCATCTTCGTTCCACACGAAGTGGAGCTGGAATTTACTCCTCAGGAAAACCAGCGTTGGGTGATAAGATCTACACTCACGTGCCAACGAGCAGATCTTAACCCAGGTCCACGATACCACTAATTATGACCAAAACAACTAGTTTTAAGACTCCACTGAGTTTTGTTTGAAAACTTTTGTGAGAATTTTTTTTATTTTGAAAGAGGACCCAATCGTCTTTGACTCTCCGTTCGAACTTGCAGACATCAGGAGACGCTGAAAAATCAAACCTCTTGAAGTCTTACTCGGAAGTAAGCTGAACCTGACCGGAGCTCTTGCTGACCCTGGTGAGAACTTCAACGCCTGACCTGATGGTGAAGTCGTCTAAAAGAGGCTGATTGTTTGAYTAAGCGTACCAGTGTCCGGCTGAATCGAGTGGGTGACTCATGTGCCCGTTCTGTCTCCTCACGCATTGATAAGATAAAAAGTTAGAGCTAACACCCTCCTTTCCCTCTATTTCTTAACCTTTGCTTAYACCCTRCCAAAACCTTAAGAAAAAGTGCTGCAAACAATGGTTTATTTAAGAGCTTAAGCCTGGRGTTTGTTGTTTCTGATRAAGTTGTCAAAGTAATGATAATCAACTCGGACGCATGTTAATTGCTGTTGATTTCACCTTTTTATAAGAAATTTGATTGTCCACAATAAGCTGTACATTAGTAATTTATTTGATTCTGTAAATAAATATTTTATTTTACATCAACTTAAATTCCTGAGTACGTCCACTTATTGTGTGGTTTCTCTCATATTTACACAAAGAAATTGTTCTTCCATAAACAGAAGAACCCGTGAATTTCCTTATAACTTTTGTTATGAGATGAGTAGGTTATACCCCTACACCTTGATGGTATGTTTTTGGTCATATTCCTGCTAGAAGTATACATGCCAAGTTGTATGGATTATCTATCAWTTAAACAGATTTCCCCTTCATTTTGCTTGTATACAGATGTATAGATAATATCGCAGATTTTTTTAAAACACAACTTCAGGTTCAATGTGATTCTCAGAGCTGTTTGTAAGGAAATGCTAAGTTTGCTCCCTTGTCCTCCTCTCACTAGGCTGAACCTATTCCCCTGAAGACACCGCCAACACCCTTTACATACAACACCACCTCCGTCCTGCTCAGCCACTCTCCATTGCAAACACCATTATCCCACACCCCACATTGTGTGAATGTACTACCCATTCTTTATGAAATGTACWGATTTCTGAAGGTAAGTGTTCAGGTGAACGTCTGAAGGAGTTGACATGTGTATTGAAGACAAAACTCATTTTCAGTGCTTTGGTTGGTAGAAGAACRTTCTCATTTATGATTTTACAGTATGGGCCAGTCTTTTGGCCCCGCAATGAATTGATATCATTCTGTAACATAAGTGGAAAAAGAGCCTCAAACTATGTTTCTACCTCTGTGCTTGACAGTAAGGATGGTGCTCTTCATGTCATCCCTGGTGTCTTTCTCCTTACATGATGGATTAAACTGATGCCAAACATGACGATTTTGATCTCTTTTTACTACAAGACTTTCTCCTAAAGCTGAATAACTTAGATAATTAGTGACAAACTTAAAACAGCTTTTTTTGAGCAGGGAGACTTTGCAGGCACTGCTAGATTTCRGGCCATCCAGAATGTTACTAATGGGTGTCAAGATGTGCCCAAATTCAGTGGCTGCAGCTGTAGACCCACAAAAGCCACACCCTTTGTAGTTTGGGTAGGTGGCATCAGATGGCTGTGAAATGAGACACATGCCTTCAGACTTAAACTGCGTTGGGACATGTCTTCACACATCTTCTCACTGGAGGATTAACTTCACAATCAAAAGTTCAGAGCCATTCTTTTAACATATTAGCACTGCTTTTTCTGAAGTATTTCATCAAAAGTATTAACTCTACCTAGGTGTATCATCCTGGCCTAAACAAAACATAAATGAAAAAAATCTTTCCATTATTTAAAATAGACACAATTAACATTTTTCTCAGTATAAGTGGATGTTTTCTTTTTGCAAATGACCTTTATCCAAATATGCTAGGAAAAAAATGTAACACATTGTAGTTGCAAAATTGCTGTTTTATGACAAATCTCCCTGTTTATTTTCTTTAAACTATCAAATAAAGAATATGAGATTCTGTTTGACAAGGAGACAAACTCTTATTATGCACTTCAACAGGTTATATGAGATGAATGATTTGTGTGTGTGCATTCACAGTACTCTAAAAACAAAAATATGAATAAATTCTTGTTGTTGTGTACAGAAGGGCCACGATTATGTTTGTGAGAAAGAGAAATTAATTCAAATGAACAATGAAACATGTTTTTTATGAAAATATAAAGTTAATTCTTTAAAATGTACTTAATTCCTTGTTCAAAGTTAGTTTTTTTTTTACATTTTTTACCTGTGTGAATTACCTTTTACTTTATTTTTAATATGCCACACCATATGTGTGTCTTTGTTAAAGTGCATAAAACAAAGTATTTCAGCATGAAAGCTCATATTTTTAATGTGTGACAGTGTSCTGTATGATAACTACATCTCTGCCCTTTATAACAAACCAAACCGTGTAAAAATTGGGTAAAAATTTGTGGAGTTGTGATTATTTTAGTTGGTCCATGTAAGATGTCTGTGTGGCAACCCTAATGTTATACACGACATACAGATGGAGGGAGGGACAAATTGTAATGATTTTCCCCCTGACACTATATTCCAGTTA
>NW_013952593.1:470530-484080 GCF_001266775.1 Austrofundulus limnaeus
ATATATATACAGTATAAGAAAATATTTAAATGTATTGTGGTAGTACATTAGAAAATTAATTCCAACGTATAAACAACTCCCCGAATTTGTGTATGATTTTTGGGGTTAAATGTCTTGCAACATACACACATAAATATGGTATATGAATTTTAAGGAACCCATATTGCCTGCTGCTTTGTATGCTGAAGTTTTAAACAAAGTTTAAGATAGCGCTCATAGCACATGATGTGGATGACTTGTCAGCTACACCAGACTTTAACTCTGTGATTGTAAAGTTGAGTTTCAGCCATTCTTATGTTTCCTAAAGTCCAGTGGCTGTGGTGGCCATTTGAATTGGCTTCACTTTAAAAGGTAGACAATTTTAGATGTAAGTCTATAGATTGCACACACACACAAGCAAACATTTAACTTGCCTTTGGCTTTTAAAAAAAAGTCTGACTTTGTCACATAAAATTTTCTGTACATGATACAATTTCATGCAGGAAAACCAGAGAGGGGAATCAAAGCTGCTGCAGTCTGACCCTACTGTTGGGAATTTCTTTAGGTGGTTGTAACCCGCCACCTACATCCGCTGGAGCAAAGTCATTGGGAACACCTGCGAGCGCTTGATGTTCCGAATGACTGGAAAGAACAGGAGCAACACATAGTCGGCTTTGGCAATACATTCATCATACTCCGCTGCCCCACCCCCCCCCTATGGAACGGGTTCACTGTTTACAACCTCCCACAGAAGCTGTGGAGTTCATCGATGTGAGTTTGATGCAGACGTGCAGCAATTGCAGCATAGTGAGCATATTACCCTGAATCCCTCGTGCCATTGCCAGTGTCACTATTTTTGGCCGTCTTACTTCTACACACAGTTTTCCTTTGGAAAAAAAATCAGAACAGGGAATTTAATTAAGTAAACAAACGCAATTTTTCACATTGTTGTGTTATTACACAGCTGCTTACTGGTTTCTCCTTCCTTTGTGTATTTCTCAGCCATGATGGTTAATGGACATCTATTTTAGGCTTACATACCTCTATGGTTCCCTTTACACTAGCTGTTATTTCAAACTGCTCTAGTTGCCTGTATGGGGTGTAAAAAGAACGTCTAAGTAATTTGCCGTGCAAGAGGCACCTCAAGAACTCGTCTCTTAGATAAGGTAATTACCTCATGTCCTACGGCTACACAACAGCTTCTCCAGCTCCCCCCACCCCAGCTCACGCAGGGAGAGTAAAAACAACCCTCCTACATGATCATGATGTATTTCATGCCTATGCTAATTATCTCACCACCATTATCTTGATCATGTACCATGAACCTGGTATCAGATGAAATGTGATTAAAATAAAAGTCTGTTATTTTTTTTAGGTCTAACATTTGACAAATTTGGCTTTGGTTTTGTAGGATGTCTCATTTTTGCATTCTTTTGCTGCAGAAAGTTGACAAAGTGAAAAGATCAAATGATGCATCGTATGCTAAGGTTAGTGCATTGTTGGTAGTTTGTCAGTTAAACATGATTTCTACAAGAAGAATGACAAAAAATATAACAACAATAATGATATTATAAAAAATAACAAGAAAGAACTTTATTTGTAATGCAGTTTTCATTAATGAAATAAAATAAAACTATTTAAACTAGTAATAGCAATAAAACATGTTCCCAGGGATGGGAAAAGTCTTGTTTTAAGCTCTGTTAAAAACATCAATGATGCCCTCAAAAATAGCTTGAATGGGCTTAATTGGTTTTCAATAGGTTTTAAAAGACCACACATCAATCAAATCATGGTTTACCCAAACCACACCCACACATCAATCCAATCATGGTTTACCCAAACCAAGCCCACACACCAATCCAACCATTAACGGTTTACCCAAACTACGCACACACATCAATCCAATCATGGTTTACCCAAATCACACCCACACATAAATCCAACAAATCATGGTGTACCCAAACCAAACCCACACATCAATCCAATCATGGTTTAACCAAACCACACCCACACATCAATCCAATAACGGTTTACCCAAACCACACCCACACATCAATCCAACCATTTATGGTTTACCCAAACCACACCCACACATCAATCCAATCATGGTTTACCAACACCACAACCACACAAAAATCCAATCACGGTTTACCCAAACCATACCCACACATCAATCCAATTATGGTTTACCCAAACCAAGCCCACACACCAATCCAACCATTCACAGTTTACCCAAACTACGCACACACATCAATCCAATCATGGTTTACCCAAATCACACCCACACATAAATCCAACCAATCACGGTCCACTCAAACCAAACCCACACATCAATCCAACCAATCATGGTTTACCAAAACTATGCACACACATCAATCCAATCATAGTTTACCAAAACCACAAGCACACATCAATCCAGCCAATCACGGTTTACCCAAACCACACCCACACATCTATCCAACCAAGCATGATTTACCCAAACCAAGCCCACACATCAATCCAACCAATCACGGTTTACCCAAATCATGCCCACACATCAATCCAATCATGGTTTACCGAAACCACACCCACACATCAATCCAATCAATCACGGTTTACCCAAACCACTCCCACACATCAATCCAATCATGGTTTACCAACACCACAACCACACATCAATCCAACCAATCTCGGTTTACCCAAACCACACCCACACATCAGTCCAATCATGGTTTACTCAAACTATGCCCACACATCAATCCAACTGGTCACGGTTTACCCAAATTATGCCCACACATCAATCCAGCCAATCACGGTTTACCCAAACTACGCCCACACATCAATCCAACCATTCATGGCTTACCCAAACTACACCCACACATCAATCCAACCAATCATGATTTACCCAAACAATGCCCATACATCAATCCAACCAATCACAGTTTACCCAAACTNCCAACCAATCATGATTTACCCAAACAATGCCCATACATCAATCCAACCAATCACAGTTTACCCAAACTACACCCACACATCAATCCAACCAATCACAGTTTACCCAAACTACACCCACACCCAAGAAAGTCCCACTTAATGACTGCAGAGACCCCTACTTGGTAGAAACCTGCAAAGCCCAATAACCTAAAAAAATCTAAGAGAAACCGGTTGGATGACCAAAGTTCTCTAACTGAAGCGTGAATGTTAAAGAGATCACACAGGTATGAACAAGTCCAATTTTAGATTGTCCAGAAACAAATTCTTTTACWGCTGCTGTGGTCGCTATGAGTGGGGATACATGCACACTGTTGTACAAGTTTCTTTAAAGATTCATAAAACTGAATTCCATGGCAGGTAACCGGGGGACGATTAGAAGATGCGGTCATTTTACTGTGACCACTTTACTGAACCGAAAGCAAACGCACGAGAAGGCAAATCAGGTGGAAGAGGAGACTGAACGGATGAAGGCGGAAAGACAAAGCAACACAAGGAGGAGGGAAAGGATTTACCTTGTTTCCCTCAAAATGGAGCCGTTTTTGCGGTCACCACTTTTGCAAACAAGTTTGGAAAGGCAGGCGTTATATTTGTTTTTTATTCTGAGGATCAATCTTTTGAGAAGTTGCAGAAATTTTATGGCAAAAGTTAAATGTTTGGAACATTTTTTTATTATTATTTTCGGGCCAGTTTATTTCTTGTAACTGCTGTTTTATTTTTAACAGTGAAATCCATTTTTTTATTTAATCATTTCAGCTAATCCCACTAAACACTCTTACTTCAATAAAAGTAAGTCTTTAAATAGTGTTCAGTATACATACAAGGTAATGTCAGTGAATGGGCCTCTCAAGCTTTTGAATGCCTGCCATTGTAAATAAATTATACTGTATGTTTGTTCAAAAGCTACAATTTGCATTACAAGAATGATTGAAGGCTGAGTGAACAACGGTGGTTCAGGAGTACAGAGACTTCAAAATGATTGATTTTTTATTTATAATAACTAAATACAAAATAATTACTTTTACCCTTTTCAGTTTGAGATAACAAATGCCCTCCTTCAGGACAAACAGTTTTATAGAAGAGATTGCCTGAGTTTGTTTTGAGAGATATACCCTTCATGGGAGAAGAAAAAAATATCTGGAAATAATTAAATGATGATTATTCGAGGAAAAAGAAAAATAATTCTTAAAATGTACCGACCAGTGAATTRACTAGCCAGAGGCTGATGCAATGTTTTCCTCTGTGCTGCAGACTTGCAGTTTTTACAAGTTCAAGACGCGGAGTGGGCTGACATTTGGCACAAATTATATAATTAACATGTACATCTTTATTTTCTAATCAGAGATAACAATGATAGACATTGCTACAAGCCTCAAATAATAATCCACCTCTTAAAATATTAAAACTAATAGCTGTTTATCACCAAATCATTTAACTAATTGATGCCAAACTTCCAATAAAAATGCTTTAGAATCTAACTAATGATGTTCGATGCCACTGACTTCCTTTCTAATTCTGATATTGAGTTTAACTCAAACGGGTTGGCAATATTGATCCCATACTGATTTTGTACAAATACACTTTATGTGTATGGTAAATCTAAAAAAAAATAGTGTATTTCAGTACGGCTTCATAGAGAATACAAGACATAAGAGTAATTTATTTATTCCCTTTAAACTCAGAAGTATTTTAATGTAGGTACAGTACATCATCAAAATACCCCTAATAAAATATTTCTCTATGTCTCATGCTGACTATGCTAAAGGAAACGAGTCTGGAAAAGAAAGTGTCCAATAAAAATGCCTGAATAAATACCACCCCCCCCCCCCAAAAAAAAAAAAAAAATCAGTATGGTCCAGTTGCTCTAGGCCCTGTCACACTATAACATTTTAGACAGCTCACGAAATTTTTTCATGACTAATTAACTCATGTAGGTTTTACATTGTATCTAATTGTTGGTATGTACACGTACAAAAGAGGCTTCTAGTTTTTTTGTTGTTTTTATTTTTAACCGGTAATTACATCTTTGATGTAGACATCTTCAGAGTCGGGTGAAATTTTCATAAGTTGTCTACAACACAGAGGTCTATAAAGTACTTGCAAAAAATAACTCAATAAAAGTAAAATTACATGAACATAAAATGACTTTGGTAAAACTAAATTTCACTGTTGATAAAAGTACTCAAGTAAAAGTTATAAAACTGTTCACAAAAATTGGGAAAGTAAAAGTAAAATTAATTTTACACACTCTACGGAATAAACTGTGGAATTTGCTGAACCAAACTGTTTCCACTAATAAATTGAGCAATATATGTATATCGTTTGCTCAATTTACTCAGCCAGGCTTAGTGGAGCCAGCTGACATGACTTTGTTGAGTAAATTCAACACTTSATTTTTTAGAGTGTAGAAACATCTTCTTTCATGATAAGTTTGAACATATTTAACTTTGGAACAAGTAACTGGTGTTGAATTTTAAAGTAAAGTAAAAGTATCATTTTTAGCTTTAAAATGTAACAAAATAAACAAAAGTAGCTATTTAACAAAATAATTGGTAAAATTACAAATCCTCAAAAAACCGACTTAAGTACTGTAACAAAGTAAATGCATTTAGTTACTATAAATCTAAAACATTATAGTGAGACAGGGCCTTTATCTATAGGCACTTTGATAAATGAGTTGTCATACATGTGCAGTGTGTCAGTGTTACCAGGTAAGTTTCAGTCACTCATTTACACTGCGCCCATATCATTTCGAAACCTATCTAAATGTTTTATCTAGTTAKTTTTCTGCTTTGGTTTGAAAAATGGTTAGGAAAGCTTTTGGTGCTCTGCAGTCTTTTTATAACGTTATGCACGTAATGCAGGACTTGCTTCCTGATTACCAGTCTTTGATGACCTCTAAGTCCTGAATGGGTGGTCCGATTTCGAAAAACTAAACTGTTTTGGAATCAGTGCATAGAGTCTTTCAAAATGTTATCAAAGTGCCTACCTAAAGTGCTAAAGAATAAAAAAAATGTAGCCACAAAATACTAGTCATTTCATTGCAAAGACTTTTTGGGTAACGTTTTGCTGATGCTGTAGATCCCCATGAAAAATTTTGGCGGAACAAGAATCCAGAAGCAGACCGACTTGCCGTTTGTTCCATTGTTGCAGACGTAGCAGCCCCGACGTCCCCGTTGTTGATTTGTTTACAGATGCAAGCTTGAGCTTGAACGGCACATAATCCTGCATGTCAGCACCAATTTGCTTAAAACCGTCTCATTTTTGGTCGGCGTTGTGCTCTCCGATCGCAAAGGGAATTTGTCTAGAACCCCTTTGCACAAAACTCAGACCATTCTCAGCCCTTTGAGTAAAAACAAGTCAGAAAGGCAGCTTGGTAAAGCCTGGGGGATGAGRTCTGTTTTTCTATTTTTACTTTTTGTAATATTAGTTTCTCTTCATCTTGAAAGGCTTTAATTTGGGCAAACGCTTCTACTTTTCCTATCTTCCTGGCTTAATGACTACCCCATTGCTGATGTTCAAAGTCGAAGCAACAACAAACAAATCTAATACAAACCACTAAATGCAACCTCATAAGTGAGCAAGTTTGAAGATCACGGAGGGCACGTGTTTGTTTTTCACTCAACCCCAAACAGTGCTTTCCTATAAGGTCTTCCATGAGTGAGACGTCAGTGAAGCAGCCTCGGACTCTTCAGCATGTCTTTACCCCCCTCTGCTGGTGACTGCAGGAAACGAGTCGTGAGCTCCACGAGGAAGTCCATTTAAAACGTCTTCACCACCTCATTGTTATGACCCAACACATTCTGGCTTGGTGTTAAACAAAAAGAAACGAAATAACACATGCTGCAGATTTTTATTAGTCGTGCACGAGAGCCTGTGACTCATTTCCAAGTCAGCGGCTGGAGGAGTTGCTCCAGTCTGCAGTATGCTCTCCTCCTATGACTCGCTCCGTCTCTCTCTCACTCTCACTCTCTCTCTCTCTCTCTCTCTCTCTCTCTCTGTCTGTCTGTGTCCCTGCCACCTCTCACTCTTTCATTTGCAGCTGAATTCATTAGCTCCACTGCCACGTTGTCGATATGGTGAGGGATGAAAATTAGGGTGACAGGACAGATACGTATTAGCCGTCTTGTAATAAAATCAACTGATGTTATCATGAAGATTACRACACAAGGGAACTGCTCCTTTGTTTGGTCCAGACTCCATCCACATCTCTTTCTGAGGTGCAGCTCTTCTCTTCATGCAGCATCCCTCCCCTTCTGTTGCACCCCCCCATCTTTCCTTTTGGCTTCCTCACACCCCATCACACGTGGAAATCCTGCAGCTCATTATGTTTTGTTCTGTGTCGTACCCGTCGAGGCTGAGCGAGAGAAACATGCAGACAATTTGATTCCACCTCCAACAACTTCCTCTCATTTTTCAAACAAACACACAAACTGTCAGCTCATCCTTTTTTTATGTCTTATCTCCTCTACCTGAACATGAGCGTTGATAGTGTTGGACGTAAAGCAAACGTATCTTTGCAAATACTTTGTTCATTCTTGAGGACAGTTCGAAATTGGAAAGCTCCCTGAAAATTAAACATAGTGTGAACTCCTCATCAAAATGTCTTTAAGAACCAAAACAGAAGACCACTTGGTTTTAATTTACATGATCACAGTTATCATGTCCTGCAKGACTGAGCATTAACCTGCATAAAGCAAAAATATTAGCTGCCTGTCCGTTTAGCCCTCTTGCTTATCCCACAAATGCATGTTCCTTACAAATGTGGCACCATTTTAACGGGCATCTTACCTGCCTTTCCATTGGTYTAAGATTTATTGTCAGGAAGCATTWTTACAACAAAGAAAGGATCYACCAAACATAAATKTCCTTCCTTTTTGTGCTAGGTTTTTATTTCTRTCTAAACAACGTGTCAAACTSAAGGCCCAGGGGCCAAATGTGGCCCGTYACTGAATTTTATGTGGCCCAAGAGWGCTCCAAATATGTATAATTGYCTTAAAAKAAGCATWTGCTRYTTTAAAGCCAGCACTGACTATAAACTACATCTCAAAATGACAGCATGCCACAGTGGAGATGCATGGGTTCAAATGTAGCCGACCAAATTCGCCATGTAAACTCTACCTTTAGCTGCATTTTCACAACTACATTCGCTGAGGCACAGTTGTTCTGAGAAAGAGGAATTTCCTGCTGAAAAGTCGCAAATTTGAATTGAAACCCTCCTCCAGTGGGAATTCCCTGTTGGAAAGTGGAAGAGTTCAGAAATCAGGAGGGCAGCTACTCACCACCAACTCAGCAGTGAGTAAAACTCTTGTACTTTTACTTTCAATAGTATTTCTGTATTATTTATTTCACATTAATCAGTTGTACAYGTGGGACTGACAAGCTGACCATTGGCTACAGGTAAAGACAGAACATGGGGCCGAGAGGTGGCAAACATATTTATAACGATGGAGTGAGTCGGTAGATCTTTTTTTTTTCATTGTTTTTATGTCCTACAGGCTCGGAGATAAAAAAAATAAATTTGAACCTGAGTTTTTGAAAAAAAAATTCTGAGATTTCTCTATACGTCTACATACCTGCAAAATGTCAGAAAATACATGTAATTTATGACTTGACATGCATGTAGGTGGTAAGAACATCAATATTAACAACATATTAAAAAAGAAGAAAAAAACTGCTGAGCATGGCAGAAAAAGTCATCCAAATGAACTGTGGTGCATCCTCACCTCCTGGTTTTTGACCATTTTAGCAAATGATCAAAATTTATTGGCAACAAGAGTTGGACAAAGCAAAACGGACATAAGAAAATTACTTAAAAAACTTAGTTGTTTTGGTTTCTAGGGAACAAACCAATAGTGAGGATGCTGCTRTTAGTGTATGTGAGAAGCTCTGTATTTTTGCTGCCATGTGATTACTTCAAAAGCTAAGTTCTTTAATATCTTCCATTTTTCACTTTTCCCTCATTAAAAATGTCTGAATGTGMACAGGAGTTGGAAACACAGCGGATTAAATTTTTTTTTAAAATGTTTGGATTAGCTGGAACAGAGGCCTTGATTATAATATTAATATTCAGTTACTTAATTACCAAAAGTGAAGAATCTTGCATACTGCAGGATCAATACAATTTTCCTCATTAGGGTTTTTAATGGCTGATTCTGACCCTTCGAAACAAATTATTTAATTTGCTCATAAATAAAATGAGTAAATATYTGAACACATTACAATGCAGTAGAGTTAAGACAAAGTGGATAGAAATCAAATAGTGATTAAATGACTTATTAGGTTCAGTGTTAACAATAGGAAGTGTGATGATCTGCAGTATTAACATGAGCTCATAACTTTGAGCATTCTCTTGTCTTACACATTTTTTGACAGAAACCGCACCAAACCCGATGGTCATGATCTAAGATTTTAAAAATGTCCCATCAATTAGAAACATTTAGGTTTAAATTTCGAGAAATCTAAAGAAAATAACTTCAATATCCAGCTATTATACCATTTAAAATGCATCTATTATAAGAAGTCTAACAAGAGTTGTGATGTTTTTGCTCCCTACTAGTCATGAACAAGCTGATAAGGTTTAAGGACTACAATCACATTAACTTCTGAGAGCTCAAATACCCTGGAATGCTCAAACGTTCAACCTTTCTTCAGTTTCTAACATTAAACTAAACAGGCAATGGTTTACACGTATAACTGCACATTATGTACCTTTGGTTCCCACTAAATGTAGATCCTTTATCCTGACAAGGATTTTCAAACAAGTAGCTTTCATTATTTGAATGATCAAGGCTGGGCCAGCAGATCTGTCAACCACAGAGCTCCCAGTTCTTAGGGACCGATGACATGCCCATGATTCATTCACTTTTAAAATCATTTATTGAAAGAAAGACTTGCTAGTAATGGCCACCGTTCCCAGCCTTTCCCAGTTTTGCTTGAGTTACATGTGAGCGCTGAAATTAGATGACCTTTCAATTTGCTGGGGAGATTTATCTTCGCAGAAGGCAGGAACAGTGCAGAAATTAAATTTGTCCTTCKGAAATGTAACCAGAATGTGGGCTGATGTGGTCGCAGTCTGTCTCTGCAGCATTTTTTATGCTCGGCATTACCTTGTTTTACCTGATTCAGACAGTGTATAATCATCAATTTAAGGCCAGATCGTAAAATTCTAAAAGTATCATCCTGGAAAGTAGAAAAGGAGAGGAAAGAATAATGGATTCATTTTTTTTTTCTTTTGTAAAGACACATACTTGTTGACAAGTGTTCGAGCTCTGCTAAGTACTTTGATCGGAAAGCACGAAAGGATAAGACTGAAAAAATTAATTCTTACAAGTAAACGCCTGGTTTTATTGTAAAGGTATAGTTCAGACATTTTTTAAAGTAACATTTATTATAGCATTTGATTGTTGAACTGTCCTTTTTATCATTTTTTTTTCTATATTCATTCAAACTATCATCCATACTGGATGTGTTTTAACACTCAGCAGGGGGACATTGTCAAGGTTATGGTTGAATATCTTTATATCCTGTTTGGGTCATATTTTCCAACCTGTTCTGGTTTCTYTATCTTCTAAGGCATTTTCTGAMCTAATATGCCAGAATAWTTGCAATGGAACTTCTAAATAAGTTCTGGACTTACCAACTATAAATTTTTTGAGTCTCCTGTGGCTCTGGGTCAGACTCGAGCTCCAACAYGTATGTCTGGATGGACAAGTCTGTTGACATTTTTAATTATTTATCAATAAAATTTTTCGGTGCCACTATATAGTCATAAACCCCTCAATCTATAGAATGGACCGGTCTGGAAGCTAGAGGGGCRGGGCATGAAGTGCCATCTATGGATTTAAAGAGACAGCATCAAAACGAGTTGATCTAAGACACTTCAGAAAAGGGGTGAAAGAGGGKCTTGTGAAGTTACGTAAAGGAGGAATTCAGACCAATGCTTTGCAGTTCCACTTTATGTAGACCCCAATTGATTGGATTTGTTTTAAACGTGAAAAAGAAGGATTTAAAAGCATATGTTTCCTTTAGGTTTAGAGTTTTTAGTGTAAACAGAGTCTTAATATCAGAATTTTGTTTTTTATTTGTTTTAACACAACTCTGTGTTAAAGATGCAACGTGGAAAAAAACAAACAGTTAAAACACAACGTGTTTGAACGAGCATTGGGCAGAAACATATTCCACTGCAGTCTGTGTTGAACGGTGTTGAATAATGGACCAGCTTGTGACTAATTAGTGACTCATGAATCTTCCCTTCGGAGGAACCGACCATCGTATGCACACACACACATACACACCCACGTCCTTCTTCTCTTTGTATCCATCTCCTCTTTTTGTCATCCCGCACGGCTGCTTTCAAATCCGTGATTTTTTCTTTTTTACTTTTTGCCATTTCCCCGAGGGCTTTAACTTTACTCCTCTCCTCTTCTCTCAGCACCCTACCTCCTCTCCTTTCCACCTCTCCTGCAGACTCAGGAATCAGACACAGGTTTGCCACTGCTGAGAAAGCAACCGTGGTAAATCCTTGGGCTCAACTTCAAAAACAGCCCCTAAAGACTACACTCTCTATGGTTTGTAGAAACTCAGCCAGCGACTAGTGTTTGTGGATGGGGGGAATGAAAGCGAACACCTCCCTTCTCACCTGTCTCTTTTTGCTCCCCTTAAATCCAATTTCTCTTGTGCTTGCTGTTCCTTTATTAGCACTAAATGTTCATCAGCAAGAAAAAGAAAACCACTGAAAAGCATAAGGACCAGAGAATACAGTAAAGAATATGGTGATGGTTTTGATGGTGAGTGGAAAACTAAAAACAAAAATTGTGAGTGTGGATGCGTATTTGTTACATCATGTGGACCATTCTCCAGATAAAGCCTTGTGGGGACCCATTGCTCTTTATGGGTACAGATGCCAATTTTGGGTAGGGAATTAGGTTTAGGATCATGGTGTGAATTGAGTTTAGGCTAGATTTAGGGGTTAGGCTTGCACTGGGGTGGTTAGGTTTAGGATAGAGGGTCAGGGTTAGGGTGTATAAATGACTGTAAAATGAATRGAAGTCAATGCAAAGTTCCCACAAGGATAGAAAAACTTTGCACATTTGTTTATTTTTTTACTTTTTTAGGACCATTTCTGTTATATACACCTACCCGATCTGGTATGGACACCTGCCTCATCAAGACTAGTAGTCCTTATTGGGTCCAAAAAGTGGTCCAAATGCCGGACCTCCGTTTTTGGGTCAGACGTTAGGATTAAATGTGAACTGAGTTTAGATACGGTTAGGTTTAGGGTTAGGTATGTACTGGGGGGTGGGGGGAGGCATCAGGTTTCAGGTAAGAGGTCAGGGTTAGGTTAATCAACTGGAAAAGAATGGAAGTCAACAAACGGTCCTCATAAGGATAAAAATACAAACTTGTGTCTATCTGGGGTAGGGATGGGAAGTTGGTTCAAGAAAAAAAATAACACAGAAAGTGTTACAATTTCATGTAGCCTCGTCAGCAGCTGCACCTCAACAGCTGAACATGAGCGAAACCAAAAATAGCATTGCTTCCAAGTGGAATGGTTGCAAGCTGAGCATCACAGATTTGCCATAACTTTTAAAGCTGTATTTGTGACTGACTGCATGTATGTTAGGTATACAGTAATTGTGTGAGTGGGTGAAATACTGGGCAAGATCAAGATTTAAAAGGTTACAGTAGCAKATCATCTGCCTCCATCTCACTCCATACCCAGCATCTTCCTCTGCCACATCAATCCTCTTCATATACCACATCCAAGAACTTTCTCTGTGATCTTTATCTTTTTTTCCTTCCTAGCAGCTCTGTATTCAACATCCTTTGACCAGTATGTCCAGTTTTCCTCCTCTGCACATGTTCAGACCATCTCAGCATCTCTGAGTTTATGTGAGCTGAAATACTGATATACCAATTTTAATCCTGTTCACTTTGGTCATCTGTGATGAATATCCTGATGTCCTTATCTCCTACTTTCATCTCTGCCTTGTGTCTTTTTGTTAGCGCCATTTCCAAACCATACATCACAGTAGATTTCACCATCTTGTAAGCCTTCCACTTCTTCCTAGCAGCTTTCCTTCTSTCACTAATCCCCTGACACTTATCACCATCTACTCCACCCTGCCTGCATTTTCTTCTTTGTCCTTTGTATTCTGCATGTTGCYATGACTGGCTGACCCACCCCCCACCTCAAGTAAACCGAATTCATCCACTTGAAACACCCGTACCCCCTGCAGCCTAACTGTTCCTCCAGTCATCCTCTCATTCATGTGTTAAGGATATTGGCTGTGTCCAAATTCAGGGGCTAMRTCCGCCAAAGGCCAAATTTCTTGGCCTCTTACGTCATTATGCTGCGCCAGAGGATGTCCGAATTCAAAGAGTCCTCCTTTTTCCACAATTTGAGGGACGGGTACTGTGGATCTTTCTTAGCCCTGCCTATCCCAATAAACGTGCATATATGGCGGGTCCGTTAGTTATCCAAAAATTGCCTTTAAGCTCATTTTGGGGCAGCTGTGGCGGAGTGGTTAAGGGAGTCGTCCCGGAACCGGAAGGTCGCTGGTTCGATCCCCCATCCAGCCATCTCAGTCGTTGTGTCC
>NW_013952593.1:486844-497662 GCF_001266775.1 Austrofundulus limnaeus
CAAGACAAACCAGTGATTTACACAAACAAAACATTTTTGACAAAGTGCAAAAGAAAAATAAGAATATAGAAAAACAAAATAAATGTTAAAACAAAGACTCATAAAAGCAAGATTCTGTTTAAGAAATTGAATAAAATATTTTAAAAAATGAAATCAGACAGTGTTAAAGTAAAATTAAATAAAATAACATATTTCTAAATCCACTATCTACTTTATTGTTGTACTACATGACATGAATGACAAACTGAAAAGCCTCCAAATGCTTTTCCCTTCAGCAAATTGTTGTGTTTATAAAGAGTTCATCTGGTCCCAAACGAGGCAGTGGTCATGTCCCCCTAGTGGTCTGGCTTAGTTACTGTTTGCAATCGATCTTTTCAGTGTTCCATGCATGATGACTGTTATTTTGACAGGTAAAAGAATGGTACTTGTAAATTTGATTCGTACTTGTAATGTGGCAAAGTTGTAACAAATTTATGTATGTTTATGGACTTATATGTACAAATTTAGACTCTTACACATACAATAATTCTGACAGTTATCTTATCCCACAGAAACTCCAGACATGTCAAAAGTTTGTGAATGACAAAAATCACACTCTGAGACAACAGTTTGGTGGTAAAATCTCCAAAAAGCATAAAACTTCAACTGCAGCTGTGTAAAAGCCACTAAAGATATCAAAATACCAGCCAAGTGATGTTAAAATCCAACTTTCTGTTMCAGTTTAAACTTTGAATGATGTTTCTGAAGTAATGCTTGCCTGATTACAGAGCTCCAAATACAGCTGGGTTTTCTCATTTGTTTCACTCCAATCTTATTGTTGTCCATGGGGAAATGTTTTTGCTGATTGTGCCTGTCGTACGATGTACTGCCAACAAAAAGCCAAAGCACTATTCACTATTCCATTATTCTCAATCAGGCTGGAGATTTTCATGTTTTTTTTTCTTTTCTTCAAAGCTGCGGGAGAAGTTACAAACTAAAAATCAGGATAGAAACGGAAGAATAACGGGCATATTGTAATAAGGCTGCTTCAGTGCATTGGCACACTTAATGACTTCACTGAAGCAGAAAAGATCAAAGCTGAACTACTTATAGTCTTGCACATTTTTGTTGCTCATGTAGGCAACAGATCAGACTCCATCTGAGTCGTTYGGCACTAAATTCTGCTCATATTTGTTTTGTTTTTTTTTACTTTCATTGCTGGTATTTTATTCTGTGTACTAACCCTAATTCTGTTAATTTTACCCCAAGCTGCTTTACTGCCTCGCCTGTCGGCCAAGACGAGCAGCCCCAGCCCCTCCGAAAGTCCCAATCACCCACAGATGACTCGTCATTACCCCAATCTATCCCTATAGATAGCATGCTCCAACAATAGAAGGCATGAATTATTTCTTTCATGAAAAAAGACCAGAATGAAACTCGGTCTTGCTCCTCATCTTATAAAACGTTTCTGCTCTGGTTGTGAGGCGGCGTGGACTGTAGAACCGGAAGGACTCAGACAGGCGCTACTTAAACATTTAAAATGGAGGAGGCCCACTTCAAAGGAATGGCCTCGTACAATCAGTGTACCCCYTTCTTTTTCAATTAGCACACAGTCTGCCAGGCTGCCATGGCCAGGCTGGGGCTGTGAAATATTGATGGCTCCTCTTCTTTGGAGTGAATGGAACACTTTGTGCTTCGTTCCCCCGGGTGGCTTTATGTCTTTTAGATATTTTTGATGGCAGACAGCTGAGCGCATGAGAGTTTGTGTGGTCTGAGTTGACGTACAAGAGTTCAACATTGTTACTCAAACTAAATAACACATTAATACTTCAGCACCGTTCAGACATGCTTCTTTMATCAGTCAGATGAATCCTGTCGTGACAGCTTTCCTCCCCAGCCTKGGTGCAGTGTTTCACCTTCAGCCGTGGCATGGAAACGGACGGAAAACCTTTGCAAGCATCAAAGACCCCTCTTTACATTTGCTTGTAATTTCTAGTAAACAAAAACTCATTRTTTCCAACAGTGTGAACCTGCAGTCATTAGGGATGTAGAACAGGCATCTGCACTGGTAACTGCCATCACTTACGTGCTTTAACAAATGAACAGCCCTTTGCATCTGAAAGGTATAAACCTTAAGAGATAGTTTAGATCTTTAGAAGTKGGGCTCTGTGAAAAGGTTATGAACAAYGTAGTAGTTAGTGCTTTGGACAGCCTCACTTTGGAAAAATACATTAAAATTGTAATCTTCCCTCATGACGTCATCTATTTCATTTGCAAACWTTATCTGCCGCTCTCTCAAATGACTGAAAAAGTCAAATGGATTCTACGGAAAGTCAGTGGTAATGACATAACAGAAAAATATATTCCTAGAGCGAATTAAGGAAAATATAGTAAATTTCAGTTGAAATGTTGGCTGGAGGTTCGAGGTCTTCGACACAATTTGTTGTTAAAAAGGTTGGTGCTTTTACYGTGTCTTCTAGCTTAACTTGCCACATCTGTCACGTGTGTTTGTGTGTGTCTGTTTTTAATCACTCGAGCCACAGCTTCTGCTTCATTTTAAACAAAACTAATGGTGATGTTTAAATTTTGTGTAAGTATAATATTACCACCGTACGTGTGACTGACTGCAGTAGAATGCCTTGTGAGGCTAGCATGGATGCTATGAAAGTGAAGCTAGTTATAGGCTGCAGTAAAAACCATATCAAGATTATGAACCTGTTTAGCAGTGCTGGCTCTAGCCATGTTGGTGCCCTAGGCGAGTTGAAACGCAACCCCCCCACCCCCCCGAACTATGTCACACCCACCCCAATTAAAACCCAGAAAGCAAATAAATAACAATATACATGTCAACTTGTACAGATTGTCTGTAAGTTATAAGGATTTGACATCATTTTGCAGGTGTATGGACGTATAGAGCAATCTCATGGATTTTTTTCAAGTGTTACGGATTTTTTCAAAACCTCATTTTCAAATTTATCTAACATGTCAGAGTCTGTAGGATGATTTAAAAAAACAACAAACAACATTAAACAGCCAGCTTCCAACCTGTTCTGCTGGTAGAWATAAGTTTTGAACTTTTTCCGCTCTCCTTTCCTCCTGCTTCGCTGCGAGTTGTATGGAATTTTTGCTAAATTTACAGATTTTTTAGGCTTTTTATACAGGTAAACGTCTGAAGAGTTTGACATGTATGGGACAACAAAATACAGAGTTGTTATTGAGTTTGTCAACACAAACGGCTACCTGAGAAGCACTACTAGCCCCTCCCCCATCAGCGTGTCAGAGCAGGATGAGTCAGTGCAACATCAATCAAATGAGAGAGAGGGTGGAGGTGATTGCTGCATGGGGGGTGTGTGTGGGTGGAGTAGTTTATTTTTCCTGTAATACTTCATTATAGTTTATTTTTAAGACAAAGCTAATTGAAAGGGGCGCTGAGCAGAGTTACAACCAGGGATTACAAATAATTACTTTTTTTCTTCTGCAGTTTGGCGCCCCCTCTAGCAGATGGCACTCGAGGCGACCGCCTAGTTCGCCTATGCCAAGAGCCGGCTCTGCTGTTTAGGAACAGAAAGTGCAGGGATAGGATCAGGGTGATCCTGTGTTGGTCTTTTATCTGATCAAATGTTTGGAGCAGACGTAAGTCCACACACGGGGGTTGAGCCGACGCAGTCACATTCTAAAAATAGCATGAGGGGACATTACCATTTTGAATTTACAAACTAAAAGTTAGTCTAAGTGATTGAAGACCACCCTCWAACAGCTTTATAAAAATCATAGCTGTTCCTTAGCAATCCTTTAAATTGCCCTAAATTTTGCAGCACATAGTTGTTTACATAGAATTGCATGTGCTTTTGCTAGCACTAACAGCAGCAGCGAGTTGTGGCACTTCTGGTGAAGCCCGGGGCAGAAGTTTCTGCTGGAATGATCATGAAGCTCGTAACAATGTAAAAGTTTATAAAACTTGAATGAAACATTACATTTTTAACAATAGCACCAGACTGAGCGGCACTGCTTCATGTGCTTTTTAGCAGGTTAGCACAGTTTGGTCTATTATGTGTGCTGTTTCAAMCTTTACATAAACTTATTGTGCTCTTCTCAAATAAATGAGTGAAACTGGGCGTTGGCATCCAAATAGCTCTTTTTAAAGACTGGATGTAAATTGTTGAACTTGAACTTTTTATTAATCCCTTTTGGCAAAACTAGGAATTAGTTCTTCAGAAAGCAAATTCAAAAAAGGCAGGTCTGAACTTGAACACACATGGAAACTCTTCAGAAATATCCTCACAATCTTTACAGAAGTGTGTAAAAAAGGAGTCAGAGAGCAGCGGGAGCAGATTGGATGTGATATTAGTTAGAGCTCAGGCGACTAGAGGGGTTATATACTCAGTCATACGATGACACGGCCCCTAATGGTGCAGAGAAGCGATGCACTGATATCATTAATTGATGGATTAGAAGCATGTAATTCCCTGCAGAGAGACAATGATCAAGAGCACGGCGGAGGGCGAGAGGAGCTCGAGTAAGCACGGGGACCCTGAGCTTAAACATGACCYGAGCGGTTAATTGAAAAGGGAAATTCCTAAGAATTTTTATTTAAATGAGGCTGGAAGAAGAAATGAAAAAGGACGGGGGGTGAAGAGAGCAGCCAGAGAGGTGTTTAAAAGTGAAGGAAGCAGCAGAAGAGAGCACCTGTAAAATTGGTGTTTGATGAAAAAAAAAGGATCAGAAGAAACGTTGCAGGCCAAAAATGCGGGACCTGTTAATGCTTGGAGTTTGTGTTGGGGGTGACTCAGCAAATACCACAACTAATTTTAGCTWAATATTTGTACATTTCACAGAGTTATAGCCGTTTTTCTCTTTTCAAAAGTCTGCTGACTGTTGCCATATTAAACTGACTCCAAAAGTTAATCAGTTGTAAATCTAATATCAAACTATTAYATTCTAGAAGTTTTATTATAACCCATATTCTATTAGCCTGGTTTAAACCAGACCCTGTCCTTCACTTTGCTTCATACAAGGGTCTGGAATTGATGCATGGAGAATCGATTTCTTGCAGGAGGCGTGGCCTCTGCTGAAGTTTAAAATGATTGGATCAGTCGGCTGCGACGTATGTCGCTGTGACGGAGGCCAAGCTAAGAAGCTAACCGAAAACCGTGTGTGCTGTAAACAACCCTACTGAGAGGAGAGAAGTTCCGAGCCGAACGAAACGACTGTAAATGAGAGCTGCTGCTTTGTCAGACAAATTTAATTTATTTTGGAAGCCTTATCAACACAGACTGGCTTCATTCACTTCCTCCACTGCTGTATACTAAAATAACTAGCAGACACTGCGCAGAAAATTGACGTTCTGTTCTCTGATTGGCCCAGCTAAAAATCTGCCAGCGAAATCCATCTCAATGGGAGAAGTCCCAGACGGAGCAGWGAAGGGAAACTAGAATTGAACGGAACTGCATAGGAAGGCAAGGGCGAGTAAAATATTCTGTATTTTTGCTACAAAACAAATGAGGTTGARTCCAAGAGTAAATGGAACATTTCTAAGCAAAGAAGCACTCAGCTACTACCACTGCACACCATTTTTATGATTTCTAATGTCAGTTGTCTGTGTCAAACATCATAGATTGGGTTGACTTTAAAAGGTAATTTGCTGTAAATGTCTATCAACTTATTTGTTTCAAAACGTTTCACTAAACTCTTTCCAGTGGTTAGRATATTTTGCCTGATTTGACGGATAGTTAAATCCAGACAAATACCTGGTGTGACCTGTAACCACTTAAGAGTATGTGTTGGGTGTGAAACCTAGACACTACTTACCAACTTTTAGCTTTTTACGTGTAAAATTGCWACCATTATAGTTATTTTTGTGATAATTAAGGTTGATTGAGGCAGCCATCTTGAATCAAGTTGATTTTAAAAATTAATCAGCTGAAGACGGTTGTGTTTGTGATTCTTTGAGAGTTTTATAAGTAACGGATGCCTTTGGTAGCAAGAGAGAGAAAAAAAACGAGCACAACTTTTGAGCGAGCRGTTGTGTTTCAGGAGATGAGGTAAAGCGGAGGAGAGAGGAGCCTGGGAACAGATAAACACYGACGCGTCGTTTAAACATTCAGAGCCAAAGGTGGATCCACAGCAGAGATGGGAAAGGATGGGTGGAGGGGAGAGGAGAGACCCTCTGGAGAGAAAGCAGCAGATCCCCCCCTCCTGTCTGAAACTGCTTTCATCTGGCCCACACAGWGGCAGATGAATCCAAACGCCTGCCCCTCATTAGGCATCAAAGGATTGTGGGAGGGGGATCCTGTCTGCGCACAACTAATCCCCTTTAAATGTGCCTTCTCAAAGAACAAAGCCGCCATTACATCCGCAATGCAATTCTGCATGAGCTGTGCTTTTTCTCATGATGCTGCACAATCATCAAAGCAGGCGAAGTGGCCGAGACGTTTCAAATCGAGAGGCTGTTAAAAGCAGGATTTTTTACGTCGAACCCCAGGACTCGTGGCTCGACACGCCTGTTTACTCTAAAACGGTCGCAAACGTGAGCATCTCCGGGGAGACTATAGCTCCACAACTGAAACGCCTCAATTTTCAGTCCAGGTTCATGCTGATAAATGTTCTGACACTGACGTGGGGGACGTGTAAAACAAAGGTCAGGAACATTTACAAGGAATATTTTCACTGAAACAGACTATAGAATTTGTTTCTTGCATTTGTTGACAGATTCTCCTCTTCAAACGGCTCTTATGAATAAATCACCACAGTGATTTTTTTTTATGACTGTAGATGTTTATTCTTTTTTCGTACTTGTGATGGACCACGTAAAACCTTGCCTCTTGGCTCAAACAAGGCATTCAAAATTATTTTTACCCCCCATGACATCACTCTTAGATTATCTCAGAGCCCCACCGAATGGTGCCGCAGCGCCACTTGAGTTACTTTGTTTTTCTCCTAAGTATTCATCTACCACTCCCATCCCTCTTGTCCCTCTTATCTCAGCGTTTGGTGCCCTCCTCTCGGGCATCATGCTGTGAATCTGTGACAGTGACAAACTCCGACAAGTAAGTCAGAGATCTGGATACCTGTCTGCATCCCAATAAAACAGTGACTTGATATGAAAGCCCTGTTATCTGTGTGTTGCACCCCCCATCAGTCACCAGAGAAACAGAGGAAAAGAAGTGGAAGGACCAAATATATGACGGTAAGGACACAATGCAGGGTTTGGTTATTGCTGTGGTGGTGTTGAATTGTAGGGGTGTAACAATACATTGATCCACATCGATGTATAGATTAAATGATTAATGATTTAATTAGATCAAGGCACAACAAAAACATTGACCCATATCAACGTCATATCCCAGATGTGGATTGATATTGCATCATATCAATCGCAGACATCTGAATTGAATCTAAATCGTATCATGACAGACTTTGTTATATATTGAAAAACATCTTGTCTAACTTGGTTTTGTTCTTTAAGCCAGCATCTCAGTGCAGTGTAATTGTTGGACACGAGTTGTTGACCCAAAATTGTGAGGAAAAGAGCACATTTTCCATTGTGGTCTTTCAAGTTTCAAAATTTGTTTGAAACTTTATGAGGAAAAAATATTAATAAGTAAATAAATTCTGCGTTTTTATTTTATTTTTTTATGATCTTCAAAACTGAAGCAGAAAGGCTACAGGATATTTTGGAAACTCAAATCTGTGAGATTGCCCTTTATGTCCATGTACCTGCAAAATGGGGGAAAATCTGTGTAATTTACAGACAAACTGTACAACTTGACATGCATGCCAAGAGTTGCAGCTCAATGAGATTCTGGCTTCAACCAAAAGCTCCGAACTCATCAAACAGCAGCTGGTTGCAAAATAAAAACTTCCCAGCTGCTCCTTGGTCTCCCCAAATATTTCAGGCAACTTTAACTTTTCTTGTGGGCTAAATACACATCATTCTACAAGGGGTCTAAACAGCTTCTACAGCAGCTCACTGAATTGACATTTGAGCAGCAATTCATTATTTCAAATCTTTTTTCCCCTTTTCTTTTACAGAAGCAAGACAAACAGATACAAGGGTGACGCTGAATGATTCAGTGAAAGGGACTTTGTCAGAAATGTTTATTCACCACTCACATTGGTTCAAAAGGCTTATTCATGTGAAAGAAGCACATGCTCTTGGTAACAGATGGGCTCAGAAAGAAGAAACGCCACGAGAAAAGAAAAATAAAACGCGAAGCAAAAGCCTCATAACTTCTTACTGTAGTCGTTTTCAGTGTTTTACATTTAGACTAACAAAGACAGAAGCTTCAACATACCAAACTTCATTTAGGAGGGAAACGAAAGACCCCCCAAAACAGCCATTTTTTCCCCCTGCCACTGACTTGGCTAGGTGTCACAGTCATTGCACTCTATGTAACATCAGCCCTCATGACAACCCCGTGTTGATTAGCTCGGTCCTCCTTTTGTGAGCCGCCTCCTTTATGTCCCACATCCTCCCTGCTTCAAAGGTCCCCTTCAGGTCTATTATGTCTTGTGAAGCTTCCAAACACAAACAGGGTATCACTGCGCCGTTCAGAAAGTGGTTGATTCAGTTTGATAGGGCAGGGTGCAAAATCCACGTGGATTCGCAAACATCTGCTGCTGACGGGGAACAACCCCCCCCCCCCCCCCCGAAAAGCTTGACAGAATATGTTGTAAAAGTCACCTTTTGTGAGCAATTTGCTGCTGTCAGTTACAATACTGACTTCCAGGGAAATGTCTTCATTACCAGACAAAGAAATCTTTAAATTATACAGGTGTTTATGAGAGTCTGTCACAGCAGACTGCTACTGTAGTCTCCCTCAGGATGTTTCGCATGAGTAAAAACAAAGCCAGGCAGACAAGAGTGCTATCTGTCAACAGCCAAAATTCTTAGAAACATTACATGTGATATTTTCATTGAAGAGTGTTTGCAAGCTTTCATCACAGCCGTTTGGTTTGACGTGTAGCAGAGCCGAGTGCGCGGCAGTGGAAACCTTTATTTGCTCTTCTTTGTGTTGTTTGTGTCTGGTTCTGTACACATGACTTCCCCTCAGTGAAGGAGAAATGAAGGGGAGTCCTCGGGGCAAACACACAAAGGCAGAAGGATATAGAAAGAAAAGTCTTAGATGAGCTTTGCCACAAAGGCCCACATGTAAACAACAGACACTTGRGGAAAAGATGAGCCAGTCATTTCATCACCGCGGACACTGACCACCACTGGATACTGTATATACTGCATGAGGAACCCGTTYGCAGAATGCCTCCATCTGAAAACCTCTGATTAGGGGAAGAGTTCAACTGATCAATCAGCCAATTAGTTTGATTTATTTTAACTGATATTGACCAGTATGTACCTTCCACAGGTAGTTATATCAAACATGGCTTCTTTTTACAAGGGTGCCTTTTTTGACCAGGGTACTTTCTTGGCATGGTAACCCTGTCTTTATATTTGTTTTTCTTTTATCTGACTGTTGTTGAAAAGTTCATCCATTATCTTTACATGTTTCTTCCTTCACGGGTCATGGGTTTCACTGGTGTCCATGTCAGCAGTCATTGTGTGAGGGACAGGGTACTTCCTGGATGGTACAAGTTAGATAAACAACCATTTCTCACTCACTCACACCGAGACAGTTAGCCTAACAGTCATGCTTTTGATTTGTGGGATAAAACCAAAGTACCCTGAGAAAACCCACACATGCACAGAGAGAACACACAAACTCTACCCAGAAAGGCCCACGGCTGGGGTTTGATTCAGAAACCTTCTTGCTCATCGCCAACTACTCCACCATGCAGACTATTTGAAAAGTTAGACCTTTAATTGTTCTTATTGATTATCACAGTCTTCTATAAAGATTTTTACAGAATTCCTTTAACTACTGTTTCTTCTTTAATCTAGTAGGTTGTAATGTTAGGAGCCCCCAATRGGACATGGGGTAATTTTTCTCTTTCGCGTTCCCGCGCAAAAGTTGTCCATTAAGACATGCCTGTTTATTAATAAATTCACATGTGCACCATTATACGTGAGTTACTTTTAATTCAGCTTTGGCGTAAACTTATCACAGCCACACATGCAGTTATATCTAATATGCAGGTATTTAACTCTACACATCTATGAATAATCAGTTTCTCTAACTAGTGACACATCCTGTTGTGGCAACTGTTTATTACAAAAAAAGACTAATTCAGTACAATTAATACAAGACATTAAACTTTTGTGTGAGAATGCAAAAAAAATGTAACCCCCATATCCCTTTCAGGGCTCTGCAGTAATGTCTTGTACAAAATTTTGCAAATTATTTTATGTATTTACTCTTCACCGTGCCAGGACCCAGAGTTGTAAAGTAACTAAGTACAAATATTTTGTTACTGTACTTAAGTAGAATTTTGGGTATCTGTACTTTACTTGAGTAATTCTATTTCAGCCGACTTTTTACTTCTACTTCTTACATTTTCACACATTTATCTGTACTTTCTCCTCCTTACATCTTAAAAAAAGGCAAGAAGTAGAAAGTCATTACTTTTATTTCATTTTTGCTTGTTTTCATTCCAGCTTGTTATTGTAAATACAGTATAAATACTATCCATATAAATTGTGCCTCCTAGATAGAGTGAATTTAATTGTGGTTGAATGAGAGGTATAAATATATAAAGTTCTGTTACCGTGTTAGTTTGTACACAAACAACTCATGTCACACTCCAGCAGGACATAATCATTAAAATAAAAGGACTGTACTGAGGAAGTATTTGTCTTTTCCTGAATTATATTATTGCATTTGGCCGCAGCCCTCAGATAGATTTTCATTTTGGGGAAAAGGTTTGGGCAGCCTTGATTATATATAT
>NW_013952593.1:499337-501117 GCF_001266775.1 Austrofundulus limnaeus
AGTGGATGTGACCCACAATGAGGTTAAGGGAGAGACACGAGGGAGAAAGTCGGGAAAGAGCAAAACAGCAGGATCCACAGCCAGGGTTAGACACACACACACACACACACACACTGAAACAGCTAGACCAGTGCATCTTGAATTTAACATAAATTAATTATTTTAATTATTATATATTATAATTAAATCATAATTATATTAATTACTTAGTCATTTCTGCATGTTTTGGTGAGGTCACCTCCTAATAAATGTCATTACAGAAAATCTAACTGCTCATTTGAAATCAATACTTTTACTTTTAATTTTTTACTTGTAATTTTTTGGTAAGATACTTGTACTTTTACTCAAGTATCACTTTGTGGTTCTTTATACAAATTGGACCCCCCTTTTTTACCTTTAGAACTTTCTCAGTCACTTCCTGCTGCAACCTGGATTCAAACCTGCAGCCTCAGGGTTATTGGACTGACCACTGAGCTATTGCAGCCCATATTAAAACTCTATTGTTTGATTATAATTAACTAAAGTGATAAGTTTAATCTTTGAAATAGGTTTCTGTGAAAAGTTACGAACAGACACAATAATTATCCGTTTGAACAGAGCATCACAGTTCCTAACAGTAAAATAATGTGGATTACCTTCTCTACCTAATACAATAATTCTTAATTCTTACGTATTTTTTTCAAATATTTTCTTGTCATCGACTTGAGACAAAAAAACTTCTGAAATCATCAGAAAGTGAACCAGAACAGTAGTGTTTCTGAGCAGCATTGGGATAAATATTTTAAATGTAAATGCTAACTGCTTTGCATATGTCTGGTCAGATTTCCATTTTACTATCTCAAAGATAGAGTTTAATGCTAATTATTAATACTAGCCTYCAGGCCAAAAAKAAAAAAAAAGAAAAAAATGCATTTAATTTCTCCCATGACAAATAAATCGGTTTTTCTGCTCCTGCTATCAGTTTTGTTTGTGGATATATTCCTCCTTTTTATTCCGTCATCTGTCTCTGCCGGTGATTTGTTGGGAATTTAAACGATGAAACATGAAAATTGCACAGAAGATTTTTTCTAATAACATCTGTCTGTAACGATTCTACTCAGCATGCAGAGCCCCCCCTCTCTTTTCATCTTATTTATTCAGAGAAAAGCTCATATTGTCTCATCCACCATGAGGTGCACCCAGGAATCCGTATGCATGGCTAAACGGGAACTTTTATTGCCGTCCCTACCCAGTATGGCAATTAGCTGCGGCAGGCTGAGGGGAAAAACACAGAGGCAGAGTTGGTATGCAGAGAGCTCTGCAAAGTTAATGGACTTTTAAATCGACACAGTGCGCCAAATTCCCTCATTAATGCCATCCCTGGTCTCTGCCTACACGAACGTTTGATTTCAAAGGTCAACTCTCAAATGTCAACATAGGAACGGTAAATAGAGTACACTTTTATGATGCACGCAGTGTACTTAAGGTATGTGMAGGGAAGGGGAGGCAAAGTGAAGAGGCTCTATAGACGGGGGCTTTTTATTTTTTCCCCCGAGTTTATCTTTAATTTTCTTGCTCTATTCAAGACGTGCACTTTTTTTTCTCCTGCACTCAACTGAAAGAAATGAATCGATTAAAAGAAAAAACTCAGTATATTGTGTAGCATTACAAAAAGTGCATCTGCGAAGAGTGTCAACAACTTGCTCTGAATGGTACTGTGCCTAAAACTGCCAGTCGATGCTTGGAACAAAATAAGTAATTTACTATTTTTATGTTTAGTGAAGTTTTTATTAAAGGTTTT
>NW_013952593.1:501292-516057 GCF_001266775.1 Austrofundulus limnaeus
CCATTAATCCTGATCCCTAATGTTAACCTCAGACCCCCGACGCAAAGCCCCCTGGTGGCGCAACCCGGAAAACCCGCGGGCGTAAAGGAGTGACGCGAGGGGGGTACCTGTTGCGTCAAAATGAGACGCAGAGGGAACCTTGCAAAACGTCAGTATGTGACGAGTTGGGAGTGAGAATGTGTTGAGGTTTTTCATCTATTTGTCCAATGTTTTGAAGGTAACCGATTTMCAACTGTTCCCGGACAAATCCTGAGGTCTTCCTAAGCTATTCATCCATCCACCCACCCACCCATTATCTCAACCTACTTCTTCCTTTCAGGATCATGGGGGGTGGGTCACTTGTACTCATATCCAGTAGTCCCTGTGCAAGGGGCGGGGTACACCCTGGACAGGTTGCAAGTCCATCACATTACTTCATACTCTTGAAAGGTCCAATAGTTCCTCAAGCCAGTTCTGGATCTSTCTCCTCTCAGACATCCCTGGAAAACTTCCAAAGAGAGGCGTCCAGGATGTGTTCTTCTTGTTGTCTCTACAGCTGAGATGGGCCACCCTACAGGAGAGCTTATGTTGGCCGCTTGTATTCAGGATCTTGTTCTTTTGGCCATAGGCTGCAGATTAAGGCTAGAATATACATGAAATTTCTTTACTACAAAAGACTAGAGCACCTCCTTCTTTTCTTCACGTAAAAACCCAATTCATTTTATGTTATTATCCAACTCGTGTGAACAAAAGGGATTGTAAGATATAYTTGGTCTCCTCCTTTTGGACAAAGACTTATCTTTGCCAAGTAATCGTTCCACTTCTTTTCTGGTTGAGTACCATGAGCTGATCTGTGAACTGGTTCCTGCTGAAAACACAAGCAGAGTATCTGTGAAAAGCCAAGGATTCTCCACAAATATACCATGATCATGTCCATGAACACCTCAAACAGGATTGAAGACCATGCAGCCCTGGCAAAGTCCACCCTACACAGGGATCAGGCTAGACTTTGAACTGGGATTGTGGACTCAGCTCGTTCTGTGTTATCAGGGACCTGATAGCCCTTAAAAACTACCCACTCTCATGCAGCATCCCTTCACAGAATGTCTCCAAACCCGCAAATTGCATAATTACCTCAATCAGCTTATATTTTGCCAATGGTAAATTATTTCTATAATTTCTAAATACTGTAATTACAAATGAATATTCCCTTTTGAATAAATATTTCTATAGAAAATCGAGAAAGATGGAAACACAAACAGACAAAATTATTGTAGGACAATAGACGGTTCTCAATGACGTCCTCATTCAAAAATTTTCTGGCCACACCATTTTCATGGGCTAGCATTTAGCTTGTAGCAAGAAAACCAATATGGAGGAACCACAAAAGCAGTTGAGAAAAATCACAAAAGGGCAGCCAAACAACACCAACAGGCATTACCAGGATTCACTGTACCAGGACACATAGGATGATAAATCTAAATTGAGGTATTTCGATTAAAATATAGCTGTTTTGAAGGTAACAATTCTTATGAACTGCTGAAATTTGCAGAGGACACACAGAAGATGGGTAGAAATGGCACACTTCCCTGTTCTTGCCCTCTAAAATGGTGATTCAATCATGTGATCTGCGAGTCGTTACATCACTACAAAGTGTATACCTATAAAAGGAAAAAAGTAGGGGCAGTGATTAAAAAAACGTCTTTAAAAAGTATCACAAATATGAGATTTAAAACCGGCCTTCAGTCCACCAGTTTCCTCAAGCTGTCTGCTCAATCTGTCACACTTTTGTTTGTTCACATGAATGCGCTGTGAACGAACTGCGCTGTTGGTTTTTGTGTCTGTCTTTGAATCAGCTGAGCACATTTGATGTCACTGTGTTCCAATCAGACTGTGCAAACACTCAATGAAAATTTGATGACTCTTGTAACATCAAACGACAATGATGGATTCAGGGGTTCGGCCAGAAGCTTGTTGCTCACTGATTTTTGCACGTTCAGGTTGTTTTCTTTACTTGTTTCTAATAACGGCTTTATTGTTTGTTTACTGAGGAAAGCAAAAGTTCAAGTGCATGAAAATAATTGAAACTTACCTTAAAGAAATGTGAAATAGCATTATAAAAGTTGACTTACACTTTTATTTCAATGTACTAAAATTACAAAATAGAATAAGAAAAAGGAGTAAACACTTGAGGTAAATGGAAGCGATTTAAAGACAAATCAGTGACTAATAATAACGATAACAATAACAGGATATAACAGCGGTGGTTGGCATTAAAAGAAACAGCTGCAGATAATCACCACGTCGGTTCTAAGATGGAAACCAACAGAGCACTTTGGGTCTGCTTCCCTGGGCCTGGAGCTGGAAACGGGAGGACGCCATACAGAAAATCTTTATGTCCAGCCTAAGGCGGGAATCTGCGAGATTTGACCCCGTGACTTTGACCGAAGACGGTGGAAATAATGCCACGGGCCATCGCCGCACAGACGTGTACGGTCTAATCGAAACACCACATCATTTTAGTTTCCACACTCTTCCACACACACACACACACACACACACACACACACACACACACACACACACACACACACACACGCAAAATCCACACAGACACTGATCCATAATCTGTCCGAGTGAAGATGTGCTGTGAAAATGTACCTCGGTATTGATTGTGCTGATGTAGCTCTGGGTGCAGAGGGACATGAGCGCAGTTAACAGAGTAGGAAGAATAAGGAATGGAAGAAAAGGGGCGGTAAAAAAAGCACATTTTAAACATGGCTTCCAGCAAGCAGAGAGTATCGGTCTATTTTAATTTGCTTTCCTAATTATCTGATTACTGTCTGCGCCCGTGGATCAATCCCCTATCTAAATATAGACCCRGGTCGCTCTAAAGTACTGCTCACAAATTCTCTTTGTTTAGTGAAGAAAACCTTCAGAGCAGTAAAGGGAAGGCATGGGGGTGTCCCATTGAAAACGTGCCCCCTCTCCCAATAAAAATGTATTACCTGAGACTTATTTTTTAAAGCGTTTGTTAATTTACCCAGAGGGCAGGAGGAGTTTCATCTCCTGTCCCAGTTGAAAGGCCCTCATCTGACTTTCCAGATGTTTCCCCACTTCCCTTTCATCCCCTTTGCTTTGTTGTCAACACAACAGAAAAAGTTTTGTCTCATTAATTATTGTTTACTCTCCGCCTTTGTGTTGATGGGTCTCAAACGTCATGTTTTGGAGCCTGTAAAAGAAGAAGCCGTGTTGTGCATTCATTTGGGATGAGCGGAAGCAAATGGATGAAAAGGTAAAAAAGAAAAAGAGTGACTTGAGAAAGATTCTGCATTTGGCATCATGTGAGGTTGTATGTAGGGTGGGTGACACTCCTAAAACTCATATTACTCATTGCAATATTTTAGAGCTTTATTAAGACACAATGCATAAATCACATTCTTTGTACGTTACAATATTTTGGGAACTAATGAAGATACATGACAAATTATGTTAAAAATTATCAAGATATGATATATATTTAAGGTTTTATCAAGATATATGATTTTATATCATATATTAGACATAATAAGCAGAATGAGTCAAAAGACTCAGGACAGCTTTTTTTGTTTCAGAATCAAGGATAAATGAAATACCTGAATACCCTAATAACTAATGGTTGAGGGGGACTATCATTTAGGCTATGTCCAGAATGTGGCCTTGATCTAGAAAGCCGCCATAGTAGATTTGAGTCAAAATTTTCCAATAGAAAGGTGATCATTTAGCATATCAAAGAAGACCAACATTGTCTCAGAAATGTGTTGCCGCAATCAGATTTTGCAATTGCTCTTTTGGTTCAAAGGTTCAAAACAGATCTGATTGTGGCAATCGATTTTTGAGACAATTCTGGTCTTTTTTAATATGCTAAAAAACCACATTCCGATTGGAAAAAATTGGTTTCATCCAATACCTCAGCTTTCAAGATGGCGGCCATAGCCTAAAAGATGGACCCCCCTCACCCATTACTTGCTGGGTTATTCAGATATTTTATTTTCTTTTTTTTTGTTTCTGATATAAATGTTTCCTGTGACTTTTGACTCACCCTGTCCTATACATTGCAGTATTTTGGGTTGTCAGTCAATCTCACTAACCTCCTTGTAAAACGATATGCTTTTGCTCTGGCGTATGAGCTGAAGTACACTGAAAAGGAAAAGAATTAGAAGAAGGAATGTCAAGAATGACTATTTCCGTGGCAGCTAAAATTGTCTCATTGCATGGCCATCTGCCCGAGACATCTTTGTGGCCATGAAAGGGAAATCCACCCAGTTTAGATTATAAGTGTCAGATTCCTTTAAATGTTCGCCTGCTTGCATTGATTTCCTGTTCGTCCCACCTGATTGATACGCCAAACACACGCGTCTATTAGTTTTGGTCCTGCGCGGCAACCGCTCGAGATGAAAGGGACGGAATACGTTTGTGGCGAGAGTCATATGTGTGTGCACAGATTCAGAGGCTGCTGCCTGTCCACCATTGTCTAGACAGAATCATGCACTTGCATACTGAGAGAGAGGAGGTGACATGCTGAAAGCTGCCCGTGTTGATAATTCTCTGTCTCTCATTTGCTGTGACAGAAACCTAAAAGTCAGTCGCTGCAGAGCTTTTTTTCCTCTTATTCCCTAAATTAAAGCATATAGGGGTTTAAAGCACAGATCAGCCTTTCAGAATAAAACACTCAAGGAACGCAACTCCGTCGGGTTAAGAGGATTATGTTCATAAGGCTTGCAAAGTTTTCAATGCAACGCTATCAAGCGTATGCAAACCAGACCGTCTTTTCTGGGCGTTTTCCACCACGTGAAGCAGAACTGATGTCATAAACTGCTCATTATACTTTGTATGTAAAACCAGATCAATTCTTGCCGAGTTTCTGCATGAAAGCTCTGACACACTTTCCCAGGCAACTTCTCAATCCTCTGCATCTGCTCTCCATCTTTAATGGAATCACCACACGCACACGCATCCTCCCGAATTGGCCCCCATAATGCCTTGCCGTCTACATGCCCACGGGTTATGTCTGTGTCACGCTATAATGGCTCCCCCCTTATCTGACACACAGTTATGCAAATATTAGGTTCCACCCGAATATCTGGTGACAGGAGTCTCCTTTGCTAGCGCCGTTTTCCCAGATTATGCGGCGATAGGCTCCCTTGGCCTGGAATAGACTGCCAGCGTATAAAAGTGATTAGTCATATCTTGTGTTCGCAGCGATGTAAAAACCCATCCCTGCCCTGTTACTATTGTCAATGTGTGTGTCTATTTGTGTGCATGACGCACTACTGGACAGTTAGAGACAGACTACCTTTTTTTTCCATCAGTTTAGTGGCCCAATAGCAGCTATTTTACAAGTATTCACACAAAATGTCCTGATACTCGGAACCGATACAAATACCAGTAATGATACTGGTACTAGTATAGATGCTTGTATTGATACTCAACTGAATGTATTACAATTTACATTTCAATTGAAAATTTTGTCAGGTCCATGTTTAAGAAATGTGTGCAAGCTGAATTTTTATTTCGAAAATTTTGTAACAGTAAGCAAGGAAAGTCACTTTGTTCTATACAAAGGAGTGATGTTTTTAAGTCAATGTTTAAGTTTTATTTCAGTAAGTATTAAGTATTAAGTATTAAGACTAAGTATTGGCTACTACCCAAACTGAAGTACTGGTAAAACTAGTATCTGTATTAGTTTGGGTATTGTATGGATTGTGCTATGTTTAATATCAATGACAGTATAATGACCTATAGCAGTCAAGTGTGTCTATTTTGGCAACTTTTTTACTTCAAACCCCTAATCCCAGATTGCATTCAAGAAAAGTTACAGTATCACTGATTAACATTTCATAGTATTTCACAGAGAAAAAAAAGAAAAGAAACTGATGGCTTAAAGAGCAGGACAAACCGTCTGAGGTGACCAAACAGCCTCCACAGACATTAGTCTGATGGTATTTGCTGTCATCCATTAAAAACCGTATTTAGGACTCCACGCTAATATTTCATCCAAACACCCATCCATCCATCAGTTTGACTCATTGAACCAACAAGTCCAGGAGTAAAAAAACAAACGTTCAACTCATTCTAAGGGGTCTCATTTAATTCCAAGGATAATCCCGCCACCAACTTGGTGTGTCCTAGAGTCTTTTTCAAGTAGGATGTGACCATAACACCTCCATTCTTTATCACAACAGATCAGAATGACACCGTCATTGCTGCGGATGAGGTAATCCACTCCATCCTCCCGTTACTCGTGAACATAACTCCAAAATCTCATCCCAGCACAAAGAGAAGCAGTCCCAGAAGGGCCMCAAAGACCTACTGTTAACATCTAGGTAGCAGACAGACAGAACACAGACTGGTGCTACAAAGCCTACCTTAGTGCCAGGGGTGTAAATATAAACAGAAGTCAAAGAAAATGCATTGCCTCGGGTTAGTCAGCTGTGCATGCTGATGTGCTCACAAACTTCATTCTGTGTAATTCCGAGGAAAAGCAAGAAATCGATGTTTTGTTTAGTAAAGTGGAAAAGTTAGATTTTCTCTCAATGCCTTAACATGTTGAATCACAAACTTCATTAGCAGAAAGGTAGACGAATACAGTACAACGCAATTTTCATCTAAACAAGACCTTAACCAGAAACATAACTGCATATCTGGTATTTGAAATTTTGATGACAATAAAGCCATACTAATAAGGTTTGTGTCATTGGATGTAGCAACTCTGGGATAATCTCCAAAATACTCTTTCACAGCTGGTGTGTTGATTTCTTTCTTTTTATATTGTTTGGGTTTACATTTTCCCCAACTCCAAACTGAAACTACAGCTCAACTCAAACCTACAGCTTATAGACACCAGAACTATTGCAAATCTATTGTGAAACAATGGGAACAGATTTTCCACCTCCACATGGCATTAGTTGGGTGTGTACTCTCTCAGTGGTTAGAGCTTTTTATGGCTGGCTAAAGAAGGTTAACTTGGTGTAAAGAAAATGGTCATTATGGGTGATAGTTGTACGCTCACTTGGTAAAAGGGGAATAAAGTCCTGCTGTCAGCTAGCAGCTCAGTAGGCTTCAACTTCCTTGACAGCAACAGAGTTTTAAAGCACAGCAACATGTCAGGTAGACTGACTGGAACCCTAATGGAAGATGTCCCAAAATTCAGACAGCTACTGTCTAAAACTTCACAAGAAAAAGTTCCAGGATGTCAACAAAGTAACACCTTTGTCACCTCATTTTATTCTAATAAGCAATAAGCCTGTTATTTAGCTACGTTAAAGCACAAGCATACCTTAGCTTAACTTTTACGTGCTAAAATTTAATTGAAAATTTGGTTTGAGAATCGACAACAAAAAGTTTTATGGCTTAAGATTTTAGGAACTGCATCTGTGCCAAGCTAGTTAGTTGCAAAGTTTCAGTTTTAGGGGTAAAGTTGTGGAGGTGGTGGGGAGGGGACAGCTGTAGGTGAAATATACCATTTTATTTGTTTCTAAAGAATCAATGTAACTGGTAAAAATGTGTGTGCAATAGTTCATTCAGCTCCCATTATTTTTATTTAGTTTTTTTTTTGTATGTGTGTGTGTGTGTGTGTATTATTTTAATTTTTGCCATTTGGACATTGACTTTTTTATTTAATTTATATTTTTTACCCATTTGATTGTTTTGTACTCAGATTTGAACAGAAAATATGTTTGCCTTTTAGTTTTTGTTCATTTAAGGCAGAAAAATTTAGGTTATGTAGTAACGCTAAACGGTTTTATACTGCACGGTGCTCTGCAATGTGTTACGCTAAGCTGTATCAGGGTGAAGTGGTAGGACTATTTCAACCAATAGCAGAACTAGTTTCTCATTTAGCAGATTTTTTGACACCTTTGAAAACAATTAACGAACTGATTAGCTTCTACTAAATTAGGTTCCGCTAATTTTAAGTCCACTAAAAAATTCACAAGTGTTATGGATTAATTATGTATATCTGTTYTACCTTGACACTGTCCAGTAATCATATCTTATGATTAACTAGTTTCGGCTGTTTTACTCTATCGGCCCAGACTTCAAGACTCCAGCAATGCATGACCTCTCTTATTTTTGATAAGGTAGCTTCTGGGCTGAGAGCCTTGTTATTGGTTAGGTGGTTACATTTGTTGAATGGTGATTGGCTGTAAGCATGTCACAGTATGTTATATTATCGGCTGTTCTGCACTGACGCACCAGTCACAACACAACAGACTTCCTGATTGACTGTCTGCTGTGTTGTTGCTCAGAGTTAAATCTTTTGACAATCATATACGCAGACTTTCTGTGCATTTATTCCAACATGTTTCTGCATTCTTGGTAAATCTTGCTACCACAGTTTTTGGCATTGTCTGAAAGGCGGCTCCAAGGACCGGAGTTTTGCCTGCAGCGACCGACTTTTTTGGACAACCACTGGGAAAATGGGAAAGGAAGGTTTTTTTCTGAGAAAGCTGACCTGTCTTTCTCTGCTGATCGTGTCCGGGTTTGTGATCTGTCCTTACTTCGGCCGCTGTGGGTAACCTTTGGGACTGGAGCTGAAAAAAGAACCTGTCTGTGACAGAAACACGGTGAGCTACTATTTTCATTAGCACCTTATGCTAAAAGCTACGGCTATTTTCGGTCCACCACACACTGAAATTCTAATTGTTAAACGTTCGTCTGGTCGCTTCTGCGGATGATTGATTTTAGCTGAGGTAGATATCGGGAGCGTTTTTATTCCATATCGAGTCAAAACAGGGAGCTTAGCTTTCTGTTTTAAAGTAGCCAAGAGGACATTGTTGTCTTGGTGAAGTGTAGGCAGTTTAGATATGCTTAAACTGTTGAGCGAAAATGTAATTTTCCGTTTTTGTTTCTATTGAGGAGACACAGTAGGCTAAAAGTTATTTTAAAAGGCGGCCGCCTGATTTTCATTTTTAGAAAGTTGTTTAGGTAGTGCTTTTGTGCACAAGTTCAGCCAAAAAATATGACCAGCGGGCCTTTTGAGCACAGACGATGGTAAATAAATACGGCCCTGGAAGCCGTGAAAAAAGTCTGCGTGTATGGTCGTCAAATGATTTAATTCTGAGCAACAACACAGCAGACGGTCAGTCAGGAAGTCTGTCGTGTTGTGACTGGCACGTCAGTGCAGAACAGCCGATAATATAACATCCTGTGACATGCTTACAGCCAATCACCATTCAACAAATGTAACCACCTAACCAATAACAGGGTTCTCAGCCCATAAGCTACCTTATCAAAAATAAGAGAGGTCATGCATTGCTGGAGTCTTGAAGTCTGGGCCGATAGAGGAAAACAGCCGAAACTAGTTAATCATAAGAAATGATTACTGGACWGTGTCAAGGTAGAACAGATRTACATRATTAATCCATAACAATCCCTCCTCTCACAATTCACAAGTGTAAAACTTGTTTTTACGCAATTTATCCCGAATTAAATAAAAAAATATCCCTTCTTACAAACAGTGCTGTATCTATCAGGAATTGCATGTGTAGCATGTAGCATCATTAGCAGCTAAACTTCCAACTAAGAGTGTCACAAAGAAAAAAACACATTTAACACTATTTGAATAACAAATACAAAATTTGACTATATATAAAACATGGTAGAATAAATTGTTTGCTAATTATATTTACAACAATTAAATTATTTTATTCTGAAAGGGGTAAACTGGAAGTATCACAAGTTAAACAGAGTTATAACTGTTTTGGACTGATCAGTTTGACACAGATGATCCCGCCAACCTTCAAATTAAACTAATAGAAAAGGTTTGTGCCAGTCCCACCAGTCCTCAACTAGAAGGAGATGGAGACGTGTGACAGAGTGACGGTCGTCTTAGCGGTTAGCGTTACCTTCCACAAATTCTGTAACCCATTTAGTGGAATAGAATTAGTGGAGCTAGGATTCTCATTTAGCTGGTTAGTGCATTAGTGAATTTTTGGTTAGCTGTGTCCATTACTGTTAGTGTGTACAAGTTTCTAATTAAGTCAAATGTGACAACAAAAATGCCTTGTGAAAACAAAATGTCCAAAAAAGCATCTGTAGTATGAACAAACGGTATCATCTAAAACTTACTGTATTTCAATGTACTTTTAGAGAAAAAGTTGTSAGCCTAATTCTTCTTTCTGAAAATACCTAAATTGGAACAATGGGGGCTACAAGAAGCACAAAGCTCAAGATGTGCACCACAAGATCAATAATATCTATTAACATATTGGCATCTTCCCTATTACAGGCTTTAATAGGTCAGATAATATATAATGTGCTCATGTGACTCTGTCTGGTCTGGTAAAGTTCTCATGAGGCTTGACTCGGTCAGGTAATCGTGCCGAGTGAGGCTGGTGACAGCATGACTGAAGGATGTAGTAGTAGGAGTACGTGAGTTGTAAAATAACAACCAGCCCCTTCTTTCCTCTGTTTCTTTCTCTATCTCACACACACACCCCAAACCAAACACTCTCCTCACTCTCAAAAGCGCACAAACTCCATCTCCCTGAGGGGTAGTGATCTGTGACTCCTCAATGTTCTGTGCACATCTGAGATGACAGCACACACAACATGGCCAGCACTTGAGTTCTGGGTTCCACATGATCACCCACAGCAGTACTGTACAGCAAACAAGATACAACAGGAGTGTGTACACTGCACAGACGAGGCAGGAGCTTTGGAATTCCTCAGAACCTGACAAACTGGACTGCACAGAAAGACAGCTTGAGGTCTTTTTTTTTGGTCTGAGCTGGAACTGGACGCAAAGCCTTTTACAGTTGGATACTAAAACACTTGTTAACACATCTGAACACTGATATCTATGGGGTACCAAGTTTAAAATGAAATGTTTAGAAAAATGTCATTTTCCTTAATGAGCTGACTAAATAAGCTGACTGAGAGTAAAATCCTAGTTAATTCACTGATGTATTATTTATTATTTTGCTAAATGTTAAATTTAAGTGTTAAATGTTTATGTGTTAAATGTGAAATCTAAATGCGTAAATCAATTTTTTTAAGTTAAATCTTAAATGCGGCTACATATTGAAGTTTACGTTTAGGAATTTGGGGCGTGACTCTTGTGACGTCATCATCCTGAGACAAAAACAACCGCTAACGTTGCTAACTCTGCTGAAGCTGGCATTAAAATCTAAATTCAAAATGCGATCATTGAAAACAATGTGGATGGTCCCTGTGGTCTGACAGTTTGAAGTGCAGCTCGGACCCTGGCCTCAACCGCAAGTTTGATGTGTTGTAGGGCAGCATTAGCAGTGTTAGCAGCATTAGCAGCGTTACCAGCTGTTATTGTTTCAAGATGATGTCACATTAAATGGCAAAAGCTGTGGTCCATGCTAAAATACCTCAATTTAAACTTCAACATTTACACTGAGACATTTAGAGCATTTAAACATTTGAACATTTAGTAAAAAAAAAAGTAAAATGTAAGCTAAATAATGAAAATGTGTTGGTGACATTTTTTAACATTTTATTTTACAGTTGGCACCTCATATTTCTATGTCGGTAAATTTTTGGTTGTTTAGTACACATTTTTAAAATCTCTTCAACCCTGATTAGTACATAAAATCAGTGGGAGGAAATATACCCAGAAATGATCAAGTCATGAAAYAAGTTTTGTTGCAGAGGAAATTGTGTTGCTGCTGTAGATGTGCACGTTTATATTGCTATATTTTAAAACCTGAGACAACCCCCACCCCTCACTTATTATCAGCAGAGGAAGGAGCAGACCAGATTCAATTTGAGGGGAGCTAGTGGATCATGAAGGCATTTCACCACTCGGGAACAAATTTGATATCTGTCTGGAAGTCAGCACCCAGAACGGTAATGTTGTCAGAAAATGTAAAATGTTGCTTTATTTGCCATTCCAACTCCAATTTCACATCATTGCTCAAACTTTATTTTTTTGATCCTATCATTTTTTGACTTTTTCATATATTTTGGATCTTACCTTCTTTTTTTACCACTTATAGGCAAATCCTCGTGGCTCTGCTTCAATTGCATTTTGTGGAACTCATACCAATTATGTTTACAAATCTCTGACAGTGCAGTAGATTTTTCAAAGACAACTGAAGAAACAGGTAAAACTAATCTCCATTTTATTGTTTCCTTTCATAAGATCAACACTGTTCTGGCAAGTCTGCAATTCTTGAATTATACACTGAAAAAAAAAACATAAAAGACCCTCATACTCGTCTCCTTTTCAAAACACCTTAAGTCTATTTTACTTCTTTTTTTCTCTTTCTGATCAATATACCAGAAAATTGATATTGTCTCTCAGACAGCAACAACATTGTACTCCAATGTAAAATTTTGACGATGCGTTTTCCAATTTTTTTTTTATCAATGTAGGTATTTACTTTTAACTTTATTTTCTACAGTTTCAGTTGCTATCAAAGAAACTCCAAACATAAAGGGTCACAGCTAATATTTGACATCACTAACCACTGCTCCACCATGCAGCCAGATTCTGCATTTTTAATGTAGCCACCAAGTGTGACAACAAGACCCATAAAAATGAAACACAGGTTTAAAGCTACACTGCCAAAGGTATTGTTCAGATTCCACTATTTCCTTTCTTGTTCACTGACTGTTTGGTCAACTTTAAGAAAAACGGGTACTTGGTTAGATAAAGGAACGATAGTATACAAGTAATTTAAAACACACCACTTCAAGTGTTCATCCCATGGCACATTCTCTTTAAAAGGGACCCACGATTAGTTGTAACATTAAACTTTATTTGAAAAACATTTTTTAACTGTAAAATAAAGACTGTAAAAATACTGTAGGCTGTTTAGTTTTGTAAAAATTTTAAAATATATTTTAACACGGACGGAGCCATTTTATTTACACACAAAGCATTCTGGGTAAATTATGACATCAACTAGGTCCTCGGTGCGAGGCTGCTAGTGAGCTATATCCACCCTGAAGTTAAATCTTGGACAATATCTGACGATCGACTCTTTTAAAAGAAACCAGAGAGCGTTGACAGAGAGGAGAAGGTAGAAATGACTCAGCCTGTAACTGAAAATGTGGATGGAGGACAACAGAGCTGCTTCATGGAAGAAGAACCTCAGCTTAGCCTGTTAGCCTTCATGCTAGCCCTCACGCTATATTTGCTTATATGCAGTAGCTCAGCGCTAGCGCGACAAACAAGCTAAACTGAGGTACTCCATCCATATTTTCAGTTTCAGGCTGAGTCATTTTTGTGTTCCCCTCTCTGTCATGTGGATGGAGGACCTCAGTGATGAGAGGAGAATGTGTAGCGCTGAGCTAATACATATATATGGTGATAGCGTAGGGGCTAACACTAAAGCTAACAGGCTAAGCTGAGGTTCTTCTTCCATGAAGCAGCTCTGTTGTCCTCCATCTATATTTTCAGTTCCAGGCTGAGTCATTTCTACCTTCTCCTCTCTGTCAATGCTCTCTGGTTTCATTTAAAAGAGTCGATCATCAGATATGTCCAAGATTAACCTTCAGGGTGGATATAGCTCGCTAGCAGCCTCGCAACAATGACCTAGTTGATGTCATCATTTACCCAGAATGCTTTGCGTGTAAATAAAACGGCCCCGTCCATGTAATACATTTTTAAACTTTTAGTTTAAAAAATAATGAAAACTGAGCATCCTATTGTATATTTACAGTCTTTATTTTACAGTTAAAGTATACTGTATGTTTATCATGTAAAGTCTAATGTTACAACTAATCGGGAATCCCTTTAAGATGAACTAACAGCTCTTTTGTCCAGAGGTTCTTTATAGAAACTTGCAAGGCATAACTTCCCATAATCTAGGGTTCAAGTTCAGAGCAGCCTCTCATTATCAGCTGTAGAAGGAGGTTGGTGTCTCAGACCTAGGGTGACAGGTTCTCTGTGTTCTTTCGCAACTTCTCTTACATTTCTGGTAAACAACACAACTTCCTTATCACACAGTTAMAAAGCAGAGAACGAACCATGATTTGAACATTTCTAACATTGAGTTTAGTTTAGTGTTGTTGCGAACAACCACCGAACTTACTCTCTCCGCCCGAGCTCGTTTTCTCTCTTCCGACGTTGACCTATTACCGAGGTGAAATATATAACATACAAGTACTTAAAAGTTCAAACCCACCTTTATTAAATGTAATTGTAAAAGGTTAAGCAAAATGCAAAATACAAGATTATTCAAAAGCTTTAAATGCGCATTTAGAGAGAGACAATCGTACAACCTGGTCCCAAGAACCYGGTGCAACTCAGCTCTGKGCTGGCAAATTGTCRTCTGTCTGGTGAAGACTGTTGCCATTCTTTCCCACTCTTGCTCTCCGTGACCTCATGACCTCAGCTGCTTCATTTTCCTGCACACAGTGGCAGCAAGCAAGTCTCCCTTCCCACTATCTGCATTCCTTCAAGAGGCCCTGTTCACACACTCAGACTCTTAGTATTAAAACAGTAACCACAATAATGTCTCACAATAACTAATTTACTCAAGATTCTACTGAATAAACTGATTACTAATAAGTAAACAAACCATATAATTGATTATAAAACTGTTTACTTCAACATTAGGTTAGGTTTAAATGAAACCAGAGCTCTTTTAAATGAAACCAGAGAGCGTTGACAGAGAGGAGAAGGTAGAAATGACTCAGCCTGTAACTGAAAATGTGGATGGAGGACAACAGAGCTGCTTCATGGAAGAGCAACCTCAGCTTAGTCTGTTTGCCTTCACGCTAGCCCTCACACTATATTTCTTTATGTGTATTTGCTTGCTCAGCAC
>NW_013952593.1:517243-519641 GCF_001266775.1 Austrofundulus limnaeus
AGTATTTATTCATTTCATTTTAAAAACAAAACATTACGTACAACAAAACAATACAAATAAAATAAAAGGCAGCAGCAGAAGAAAAAGATCTTGATATCTGCTCCTATTTACAAAAAATATTAATTTCAAATAATAAAACAAAACAAAAAATTCAACTCCTCAAACAGTGACTCCTACAAATACAAATTAAACAATTTCATATTTCTTTGACAATTTTACTTTGATGATTTTTAAAGGAATTAGTTGATCCAATGCTTTTATAATCATTTTCCAGATTATTCTAAAGTCTTTTACAGCAGCCAGCTCACTTTGTAYCAGGACAGCTGAAAARACCTGTTACTTTCCCCACTGTGGGATCAATAAAAATGTTTTTTTTATCTTACATTTCCCCACCTTTTGCACCAAATTAATCTGAGGAGTTGATCAGCCCTGCTGTTTAACTCTAAGTCTTTCTTTGTAAACAAGACTGTTTCAAATGGCTTCTCCAAAAATCCGGTCCACAACATTCAAACTTGCTAGCTGGGACTGGTGCGAAGCTAGAGTGAAGTGTGTCCACCTTTAACACAAGCAGATACAATAAAACCCACCAGAAATAAAAACTYGATTTGTTGCTAGTTGTTTTTAACAAAGAAAATGCTGCTAAGAGGATTAGGAAAGTCTCCAGTTCAGCTCAGAACAGAAACGAAACTAAAAACTGCTCCCACTGAATGTTTACACCAAAAGATCTCTGATTCGCTCATTTCGCTGTCAATCAAAAAGGGATTCAGGCTCAGACAGATCATCCAATCATCATGCAGAATCTGGGCGTCCGAACCCGCCCACTGCTCCATAGACCCCCAGAGAAGCTCAGTGTCCGGGGGCGGGACAAAGCCCAGCATTTATCCAATCACTCGTCTCGCTTCGCTCCATTTTTTTTGCCTCACTATTGAACTCTGTGGATGCTCAGCGTCCGACTGTTTAAAGCTCTGTGAAACTGCGGGAATGAGGGAGAGGAAAGTCCCGTCGTTACCAGTGATAAGAAGCTGATTCTGAACAAAAGTTGATCGCGTTATAGCGCACATTTAGTCAATGACATGAATACACAACAGTGTATATTTGATCTCTTATTTTTTTTACATTTTAGAGGAAGCTGAGCTTCCCTTGCAGTCTTAGAGCAATCGCCTCTGCACTGTACTGAGTTCAATCATGTTGTCATCTCAGAATTTATTTACTTCTAAAAAAAAGGCGTAAAAAACAAATTTGTACTCATCTTGTTCTTTACATTAATGGTTTTCCCTTTAGCTTTGTTATCTAGAAAGATGATTAAAATACTTCAGCAGCAACGGCACAAGAGGAGACCAGCGAAAACCACTTCTCGTTATGGTAAACCATATTGAACAGGCAACATTTAGCACCTAAATGTCCTTGGCGATCTGCCTGGATGCAGGTTAGATGATTTAATCAGGCGCTGCTGTTTAAACTGTCTGTTTTTGTTTACCCTCGCAGTCGGGGACATTTCACCTCGCAATCTGTGGGAAAACTTTTAACGGACAAGACAAACATTTTCTTCATTCTTATTATTTAGAGTCCCGCAACCGTGAAAGGCTCCCCCTCTCCCCTCGCTGACTTATTCCGATGCGTCGAGCGAAATGGAAAACATTGAGATTTAATCATCTTATTCTCCCTTTGCAAACAATTAAATCGCACCTTTGTTTTCTTTCAATTTGATGAGGGAATCCGACACTATTCTTCCCCGCAAGCCTCAGTCATACATAATGGAGAAGGCGGAGCGTGCTTCTCATAATAGGAATTGACAGGAGCTACTGCAGAAACAACAGAGGCAGACTTCTCCGGCGTCTCGGGGCCCCCCCACCCAGGGCACGGCGCTACGTACACACACACTCAGCCAGCAGCRCGCAACAGCAGTAGGGGCATCCAAGAGACATCCTCATCAATTATAAACAAGCCCTTAGTACCATCCATTACATCCAATCAGCTGAAGAAATCACTGTTTTACCATCATTAGCATTTCTCTTTTCATTAAGAAACCACATGCACTCCCACACACGCGTCTGCACACAATGCACCCAATAAGCCGGGGTGAATATGGAGGAACTCAAGTCTTCAGAATGCAAAGAAACTAGTTGCAGTCCCTAGTTTTATTCATGACCTGAATAGCACGCCGGCACAATTGGGCTTCAGCTAATGTTAATTAAGCAGGGAAAAAAAGAAAAATAAGGCTCGTTAGAAAGAGAGAGAGAAAATAGATTAATCCAAGGACATGTGGACAGAAATGTTCGATTGGAGTCGAGAGTCACAAAGAGCACTGGATGAACTTTTATTGGAAGTTGTGACGAAGAGGCAGCGGTGAAAGGAGCGAGCTCTGGAAATCCTGCAACAGCTCACCGAGCGGCGGCGG
>NW_013952593.1:519771-521901 GCF_001266775.1 Austrofundulus limnaeus
GGTGTTCACTGCTGTGAGGTGGTGTTTTCTAGTACTGACACCTGAAACAAATACTGCAGTAAGTACAGGGTGAGTCAAAAATAACAAAATACCCTTATATTTCAGAAAAAAAGGGGAAAAGGACATTTCTTAAAACCTCAGCAAGTAATGGGTGACGGTCTTGGAAAAAAGCTTACATAGCCTGAAAGATAGGACCCCTCACCTCTTACTTGCTGGGGTATTCAGATATGCCATTTTCCCATTTCTTTCTGAAATAAAAAAGGTGTCCTGCAACTTTTAACTCACCTTGTATAAGACTTCGTGATCCATTTAAAACTGAGGAAAGGCAGGTTTGGCTTGTCCCAGATTATTCATACAGCCAATGGCTGAGAATCATTTTGACTGTTTCAGTTGAAAATTTTATATTCTCACGATTATCACAAAGGTGATGAAATAACGCGTACAAATTGCTGTCTAAAAAAGATAAGCATACATGCCATAATGCTTAACGATATAACAACACAGCAACTTCATGATTAACAATACAACTTGTGTGCAAAGCTGCACAATATATCGTTTGAGCATTGTCATCGGAATATACTGTACTTGTGCAGAGTAGTCACATTCCAGGTCCTTAAATCAACATTATCTAGGGTCTAAAACACTAAACCTCAAGTCCTTTGCACTAAACGGTCGCATGGCTTTTATTTTGACGTGTTGCTTTTGCAGGCGGAAGCAGGTGGCTTCATGTCAAAACAGTTCAAACTTCCCTTTTGGTTGAGAAACTTCTAGGACAACAATGGTAACGTTTTAGGAGAGGCGTTGTCGGAGTATTCTCAAGCTGTGGAGGAAGATGACGAGGATCTTGCCGAAAACAAGGAAGATGAGTACATTTGCAGAAAAGTGGAGGAAAAGAGGTGAATCACGGTTAGCATGAATGCTAATGTTAAAGCGTGATGGAAYAGAAACTAAGATAGACACAGACATGGTGGTAACATGTTAGGTGGTAAAACACAATTCACATTTGTACATGATAGAAGGAAACATATTTGGGTCCCAGCATAATAAAAGCAAACAATAAAAACTTGCAAAAATAACTCAAATACATACAAATATACTTATRAAATGCATAAAAAAGAGGTAAGATCAGTGCAGGTTCATTGTGTTATTCAAGTCATCTGTTAAAAATCCCAGCATTTTTTCAGATTGGAATATATAACCAGTGTGCTGCATTGCAATGTCAGTTTTTTCCCAATATGACCAATGTTCGCATTAATCCTTTCCTCAAGAAATTCAGAAGTCAGCTGATTCTGGCCTTTTCAATATCTTTTGTTGAACTCTTGTCAACCACCACCTCAAGTCTGGTCTCATTTCATCGTTACTTTATCTTTGCCCAGCAAATTTAGATTTGTCTCCACAATGATGTTCAAAACATTGTCTGTTTAATGTTTTGTCCATTTACAGATATAACTAAGACCAAAAAGAAAAACAACAACAACAAGAACAACAAAAAGTTAATTGCAAGCCAATTAAATTCAAAGGCAGAGGCCAACTACACAGCAGGCCTTTCTGCTTCAGTAGCATTTGTGGAGCATGAGGTGAAACAAAGCCCAAAGAAGTTAAAGTCATCAACATTAAAATTACCAGAGGAGTCAGCCCAACTAAGGAAAACACAGAAACAGAACCACAGGCTGATCACGTCCCGGCTGCCACTGCCTTCTCTAACAGGCAGAGGAGGTGGATGTAGAAAGAGATGGCAGATTCAATCCTGCCTCCGCGTGAGATTTTACTCCAATCAGGACAAAGTAATTACATCTAAGGAAAGCACATAAACAATAAAGAACAGAGTGTATGGATTACTATCAGCAGTGGAGGGAGAACATACAGTTAGAGCAGCTCTAACTGGGACATAAAAGACACACTGAATTACTCATCAGTTCTTTTAAAGATACATTTGTCCTTCTAAAAGCTCCAAGCCCATGAGAGGTATCAGAATCAATTAACATTTACCACACAAAGCCTAAATAAAAAAGCTTCAGAAAGTATTTTTCTTTACTATGAAATTTGTAGAATAGTACCGAGTCCATGAGGGGACATGGGGGTATTTGTGTGTGTGTGTGTGTGTGTGTGTGTGTGTGTGTGTGTGTGTGT
>NW_013952593.1:522921-531584 GCF_001266775.1 Austrofundulus limnaeus
TTCAAGAGCCGCCACCCTTAACATCTTGAAGTCGATAACRTGGATGCGTGTTGGGTGGCAGCGCCTTCTGTAACCATTACTCCTGTTGTCTAATCCAATGCTCCTCACACAGACCCCCCACCCTCCATACAGCATCTCCATCAGATCCTTGTTTTTGTGGCATGGTGAAAAAAATGGGAGATAAATTTAAGCGGTGAGGCAGAGCAGAAGAAACGGCAGAGGGAGCAAAGATGAAAAGATATGTGTGTGTGTGTGTGTGGGGGGGGGGTGCATCCATTCAGCCAACTGTTGTTGGATCGAAGCTGAAGGTCTGCAGGTGCACGCGCCTCCCTCGGAGAGCTGTCAGGCCGCATTTTTGATGTGGCTGCATCACGCTTCATTATGCATGCCATATTGAACCAAACCAATAGGTAATCAAGGTGAATCAAATATTCATTGGCCCACATTGCACCGGAGGCCACGGCGCGACCCCCCTTTTCCATCAGAACAACAGGGAGACACATCAAAGCCAATAAACCCTGACAGCGGATGGGAAACAGACAGAAGATTTAGTTTGGTAAAATTTAAAGGACAAAAGCTTTGKTAGGCGTACTCAGTCATGTTGCATAAACCATATTATTTAAAGTTTTTTGTTTAATCTAACTGTTCTAAATGTAAAAAAGTCTGCATCTCCTAGCAACAGCAAAAGCATCTCTTTGTCTAGTTTTATGTAACGAGTTGTGAGATTTGTGTTTTTTGTTCCTTTTTAACAACGAAACTGAGGTCGGGTTTCTTTCTTAAGCAAGACCAATATTTCTTACCCAGATGTCTTGAGACTTCATTCAGCATATGTTGGAGATTGGTATTGTTTATGATTGTCTTCAATGGYGAATGGCAGGTTTCCTTTGTTCATTTCTTGGGATGTGATTTCAGTTAAAAATGAGAATCATGTATGAYACAAGGCCATGCAGATTATGATGGAAGACATTGCGTTGTTAAAGAAAAAAGAAAAACAGCTCTGAATAGCAACAATTCAGAGAAAAGTTTAAACTAAATTCATCTCCACTACTCACTAAATGGTTTAGTTGGGTTTTCAGATTGGTTCTGCCAACCTGTGGCCACCAAGGAACATGTTTCATGTGTGTCAAACTCATACCCTTACCTACTCATACCTGCATTTTATGTGGCCCGCGAGWGCTTCAAAGGTGTATTCATGTCTCCCATAATGCGAGTGGATTATTTTACCCACTAAATGATGCAACGAACCACTAGGTGGATGTGCGCAGSTTTTAAAAGTATACAACCAAACTCACTTGGCTACTTTTTCTGCAGCCTAGTTGTACCGGGAAGTGGGAATTTTCCACCTACAAGTTCCAGTAGGAATTTCCTATTGGAGAGTTCAGATTTCAAGATGACAGGTACTCACCACAACTCAGTAACTAAAAGTCTTACTTTTACTTGTACTTCTGTGTTATTTATTTCACATATAGTCAGTCGTACAYGTAGTGCTTCTTGGTGTTTATAAGAGGATGTGTTAAAACTCTGTTTCTAYGCAGGAAATACCACCTAGAGCTCAGGTATTGTTTGTTAATAGTGCTTCTTATTAGCAATGAGACAAGTCCATGTTTAGTCGAAGTTAAACACAAAATGGTGAAGTTCATTATAACTGGCCTTTTGAGGACCACTATACTGCTCGTGTGGACCTCGGTCAAAATGTGTTTGACACCCTTGATCTAAAAGAAATTTAAATTAAGTCTCTGGTTCCAAGATCACCCACCTAAATATTTCTTTCCTGGAAGCTAATGCAAAGCACATCTTCACCTGGGTTAAATGGCCTTTTCGAAGTTGATCTTCTTTGCTTGAATCAATCTTTAGTCTCGATCTGGCAACCACCCAARTGTGCTTCTGACCGCCTCCATCCTAAACGGAGAGACTCCGAGGGCTCTGATGTCTCAGTGACTCACAGTCCAGTCCTCAACTTCGGAACTCTGTTTCTAGCTTGCGATAAATATAAAATCTGCGTGGTCAACTATGTGTTACCACGCCGTGTCAAATGCACGTTGCTGTATGAAATATATGACAAATCGACATTCATCATTAAATAAAAAGTTAGCGTAGTCACTAAGCAYGGCTTACAGATCAGACAAGTTAAGGAAGGCGTCTTCTTCTGCACAATGAATCTGCGTTGGATTGAAAAAGCCTTGATGCAATGGAAATACAGCATCATCGCTGCCTCTTTTTTTTCTCCTTCCTCCATCCCTCTTCTCATTAGAGCGCCACCGTTTCGCCTTGATCTCCTTTATTTCCTCTTGTGGGAAGGAATCAAACGCATGCACATAAACAAAGCTGCGCTCTCCAACGCCAGCCCAGGTGCACACGCGGACACATCATCTCGCAGCGCCGCGGGGCTGACAGAAACTTCTATCACTGCAGCTTTGTCTTTCAGATGATAATTAGCAGCTATTGTTGCTGTTGTGCTAATCAGAAATCTCACACGCCGATGAGGGTCATTATCTCGCCATCGGGGGAAAAATAGACCCGCCTCGCTCAGTGCGGCTGCAGGGATGTGTGCGTATGTGTGATAGGYGCTTTGATAGGGTTCATAGCCTATCACATAAAACTACAAAATTTGATATTTTTCAGCCTTTGCATACAGAGGGGCTTAAAATCTATTACAAGGTTGGATTTTGTTAAGAACGTGCCTTCAGACTCAGATATATTACTCGCAAAAGGCTCGGAGACCAACAGAAGATGTAAACAAGTACAGGCTGTAAACATGGTAGTATGAGAGTTTAATTATGCTGAATTCAGCACAAAATGGGCAGGAAAACAATGAAAGAATCTCTAACAAATAGAAAACAAGCTTCCTGCTATAAATGAAATCAAATATTTGCACGGACGACTAAGTAAAGATGTGGAAAAATTACTCCTGATCGTGTTTAAATAAAGTACCCCTCAGGAATTGTGTTATCTTTGTTGGGTTGCAACTGAACACCAATTCATCTCAATCTCCTAAAAATAATGAACTACTGGACTAGAGAGGTTTTAAATAAGAAAGTCATTTAATGTACGTCTACAACATTTGAAGGTACAGTTAAAGATCGCCACCACAACTAATCAACCTCAGTAAGCAMAAAAACGGCCACAAATCAGTAATTTTTACAAACGTTATGCTCAAATTTGATGTGGTCATAGCTACGAGTCATCCCCAACACAACACTAACAGACTGAACATACCTTATTTTAAAACCTGAACATGGGAAAGTGATGTTTCATTTGAGTCCTGCTTTMGTTTGATTTTGTAAAGCTATTTATATGTCTCTTGAGTTCAAATGAATAGGGTCCAGCCTATATCGCGTGTCCTTGGGATGGTGTGATCTGGAGAGCTGCAGGGCTTTATGGTGAACAAGAAATTGCTGACTGTCTCATGTGGAGTGCTGCAAGTCACTCCAGGGAGGTGGCTGCTTGCTTTAATAGGATAGTCAAGGTCCCAGCACATGAAGTGAAAGCAAACACGGAAAATCGGGTTTTTAGGGCCATGAGATGGTCCAGCGCTAGTCCTCTCTCACTCGTGCACTTTTGCTCTCGCTGTAATAAATGCTCGGTTCGCCAGTTGAACAGTTTGTAGGAGTCACATTTTTTCTCAGCACTGCCTTTTTGTATCTTATTGTTCTGTTTCTGCCTTTCTAATTCCATATGGGCCTCCTTGAGAGTAAAATGCACCAACCCTCATTGGATATTGGTACAAAGAGGTCAGCTCGGCCCTGTTGCCCCCCCATATTTTTTAAACAATTGCGAAATGGATTTGACTGTAGAACTTGGAGACTCATCCTGGTCAACTTTAAAGTTTCTTCCATTTCGCCCYACAACTTCTCTCGTTGATACACAAACTGTTTTAAATACTAAAACTTTTAAAGCACAAAAAGAGTGTCTGGTACTAGTTGAGTCTATAAGAGAATCCTTGTATTTCACTGCTGTGAGCTTAAAAGGCAGCATTTCTGTGTAAACCTTAGGACTTTATATTTTGCCCTTAAAGTTTGCTTCAGAGATGCACCAGTGGATTTTAAAAAGGCAAAACAAAATCAGTGTACAAAAACTGTGCAGCAGTGGAAAAGAAATCCCTAACCCCAACTTAAAGTTAAAGTCTAATCGTGCTGGAGTTTATTGTACTTCTGTACATTGGGAGATTGGGTCAAAGGTCGGTTAGGTACAAGTGTAACTTGGCTGCCAATTTGCAAGTAAAAAACAGGAAACGAGCTCCTGGGGAACCCCTCCCACTGCTGTACACGTCACAGCAAGGGGCTTCTTCCTGCTGGAATCTCCACTCCAAAAAATGTCTGCACTTCAATATCTGCCGTTACTTTGACCAGAAATCTGCCAGGGTTAAAYTACACTTTTCAGCAGATGKATTCCTACGTGAACATCTGTGCTTTGTCCATCCAGGAAGTTTTGGCCATTTGACTATGTTTATAATGTCTGCTTCTGGGATTCTGGAAGCMGARTAKTTGAAGYAAAAYKGAGCWTCCGAGCTATTTTCAGCRTTAACAAATGCACACAAATTACTGACCARTCGAATCATTTTGTATGCAGAGAAGATTGAAAAGTTATCCCGCGAGAAGAAGAACAGGCGGACGACTCGAAGCCGAGAACAAACTGATGCGATTTTTGTCACACAACATCGACAACGAGAGCCAATTTCTCAGGTTCAGATGCAGAGGCTTTAACTTTTGGAGATAATCTAAATAAAGATGGCCGCCACAACTAATCATTTATGCCCAACACAAAACTGTCTAAAATACAGTTACATTAACCAATATTGAAATAAAACTTCATATAAGACTAGCTGAGTCGTTCACAAAAAAAGTGACATGTTGAGATTTCATAACATCGAGTTTAACAATATCTTTGGGGTTTGACTGAAACTCATCATTTCTCAGCAGAAGATGAACTTAGCAACTCTAATTAGACCATTAACTAGTCTTAACACCATAGTCTCAACTTCCAGTTCAGATTGATTTATTTCTTTAGCTAATCTGAAATGGATTTGAAGCCCTATACCCTCAAAAGCTTTACCCRGAATGTTTAACATTCCCGTCTTTATTAGCTCTGCAGTGACATGCTCCTCTCCACAACCCAGAAGGACTGATTGAGGTTTTAAAGACTCTGTCCCGGTTGAAATGCAATTGCGGAGGATTTTAATTAGATAAAGCTTGGCTGGTTTGAACATATACTTTACAGCCGTGTCAGACTAAAAGGGTCTATGTGTCGTAAATATCACCCGAGACAATAATAGAATTGAGATTAAAGGGCGGAATATGCGGATCAGCACTAAAAGGCAGCCGGCAGTGGGACGACTTCATCCGGTGAGCTATTTATAGCTGCTAAAATGGACGGCCMCCATTAATATAAGGCTTGCCCTTTCTGGAAATGTAAATCACTGGGGCTGTGGCTCCATGTGCTCCATGCTTGCAGCTGCAGTGTGTCAGAGTTAACCGCACGGTTTACCTGATTTACAGTAGCCAGGGAAGAAGCAGAGAGAAATGYTTAATTTCTGTTTATTACCTTTAGGAACATCTGGGGTATTTTTAAGTTAATTGCATGTTTTAGCTTGCTTTTTTCTTTTGACTAAGTAATAGTAATAAAAAAACACAGGAATAGCAAAGAGATGATGCTTCAGTGTCTTGCTTTTGTGTATCGTTAACAAAATATCGCACAAAATAAAATTATTTTACAGTGCAAGATCTTTGCTGAAGTTGGATGTTTTAAAAAAAATGGCACAGTAACTCAGAAGAAATCCAAATGTCCAATGAGGTTTTTAGAGCCCCATCACTCATCTGCCCGCCATCATTTCTGCCCTTGATGTTTCTATTATTCACGGCGAGACACAAAGTGAGCCAACACCAAAGACGGGGAGGGAATGAGAGATCAGATCGCAGCCTCAGTGGACACTTCCACGAGGCTGAGAGCTGATCAATACGCTCCACATTTCAAAACTGCCTGGGATTAAGGCCAACATGGCTTGTTTTCTCCAAAATGCCGGGCTCGGGCTTTAATTGAGAAGCAGCTCACGTCCAGTTAGGGATCTCATGCCTGTTCTTTTGAAATCGCTTGTCATCTTTTCTTTCTTTCAGCGGCATATCAGTCATTCCTTTGCTCTCTAATCCCCCCGCACCCCTCCTCTTCCGCCCCCTCCTCGCTATCTAGCTGTCACTACTGACTATGTGATGCCTCGTGCAGATCCGGCACTCTGCTACTGTACACCTCACCACTRCTGGAAAAAAACATTCGTGCAGCCAAATCAGATTTATGTCTCAAATGAAGTCACGTGGATAGATTTKTGCATCTAGACATCATGGTTTGATCTGCATCGGTCACTGGGATGACTTAATTCTTGTGCTTGTACTGCAACTCTCAAACCGTGAGGTCCTTTTGGTTAAAAAAAAGGCATCCCCACCAAAATGTCAGCAAATATCACAGTTTATTTACACATCTATCAGGGGGACTATTGTTCTACATTTTGTCTGATGAAGCTCTTGATTTAAGGATTTAATGATAAGTTTTGATACAATGCACTGTAATGGACTGAAAATTGTTCAAACTAGAAGCACCCGGAGAGTGCAAACCTCCGCCAAGTCCAATTTCCCCCATCCTGTAAGATTTAATACACAAAAGCAGAGATGGAAACACATTTGCCGAATAAGTTGTGACGTAACGAACATTTAAGCTGGCAGTACGCACGGGATTTCTTCTCGGTGGAGTCCAATGTAAAAAAAAAAGTCAGACTCGTCACCCGACATTACTCATCGTCAAACTGGTGTCGGATTAAGCTCCTAAGTTTTCATCAGTCACATTTCACCGTGTAAAACGTCTGTTTTATCCCCTTGTATGAGTTTGTAATGGTTTGACTCTATAAAGAGCTTCCTGGCTCCCCCCGTCTCCAAACTTTGAGGCCCGGCAGCCCTCTGTTTACAAGCCTGGTAGAGAGAAACTGTTTTGATTGGTTGTTTGGGAAATGTGGTGTGTTTGAGGAAATGGGAAAAATAGGTTTCATGGTGCAGTCACGCACCTCCTGGTCACAAGACGTTCTCTAAATGCGCACCAAATGTGTGAAAATGCGCACATTATGGCAAAAAATTATTCATCATTAAATCTGGTTTTAACATTAGTTTTATAAGGTTTGAAGTCCGTGCTGTCCAGTCCAGCTCACTGTTTTTTTTTACAGAAGCCCTGTGAAAGCATCACAGCTTTGCCGATCTCTGAGTGTCAAAAGAAAAAAATTCCTGTATCCGCATCGTGATCCGGAACATCACCAAAATTTAATGGTGTGTTCCTTGGCCCAGTACACACACGTGGTAAAAATGTCATGACAATCCGTCTACAAGTTATTGAGTAATGTTGTCCACAGACAGAACGACAGACAGACAGACATACGCGACCAAAAACATTATTACCTCCTCGCCCTTGGCGAAGGTAATGATAGTATCTCACTGGACTGAGGCTAGCTGACAACTCAAACTCACAGGATAATGTTCTAATCTTCAGCTGCATTCTCAGTGGATTCTGAGTGTTTGCAACCACACCAGCAGTGTGTTCGCAACTCGTGTGGCCAGATTTTGAAAATCCTGCCTTATTTTTACGTGCACTGCTCCCAAAAGCTTTTCTAAGCCGAGGACAATATATCATTCCGCACCTCTGTTCACATCATACCAAACTTGAGTAGATGAAAATAGGCAGTGATTTTTAAAGACTGGCCATGACTACTCATAACAATGTCTGTAGTACAGTTAGAGATGGGACGAATGGCTCTTTGAAGGCATCAGATCTTGACGAGCAGTATGTTTCTTAGATTAATGCTGTGTTCCATTTCCACTGTATTCCGAAACTGGGAAGTGATAGTGACATCATTTCCCAACAAACYGTWTGAAACTGCATTCCAGTTAGCCAAAAGGCGATCGTACTGCTTCCGCTAACCTAGCTACAACACTGCTACAATATAAACAATGACAAAAAAAGAGCTCTACTACTTACGTCATTCAAATAAACATTGATTTTAATACGTACAGTACTGCACAGAAAACACGCAACTTGTATGAGTGATTAAAAATGCACAAAAACATTAAAGAATGATAATTAGTTACTGAGTTAACTTTCTAAAGCTGTGAGTGGCAGCCATCTTGAAAATGAAACTGTGGGTAGTCGCAGCCGCTACCACTGGGATTTACCACTGTTCCAGTTTAAATTTATGAATGGAAGCAAGAAAATTTCTACTTCCCAGTGCTACTGGAATGCTCCATAAGATTGCCCWCAGTGGGCCAGTTGGAATTACCTGTGTTTCGTGTTTAACTTCTAAACATGATACAGCACATTCCTCGTCTTATTGTTACGGCTAGGCACTGCTAACAAACAATAACTGAGCTCTATCTGGTATTTCCTGCATAGAAAAAGTGTTTTAACACATCCCCATAAACATTGAGTGGCTGTGCAAGATTTTTGTTTAAAAGGTTGGTATTAATTGTAGGCATGTTTGTGTAAGACAAAACCCCATCTAATGAATCAATGGAATTAAATCTTTTTTTTTCAGGATGGCCTCCCTTCTCCCCTTATAGCCATCCTGTCCACACCATTATGTTTTTTTTGTGAAGAGAAAATAGAGAGAGAGAAAAACAGAAAGAGAAGTAATTAGA
>NW_013952593.1:532717-534715 GCF_001266775.1 Austrofundulus limnaeus
AAAGGGCACAGAGGTCCGGGCCCCCAGGGCGCACCCCCTCCAGGCCAAAGCCCGACAGGCCAGAGGCCCCGAGCCCCAACAGGCAGTCACCAGGCCAGGCCGGCACACATCCCAGCGCCCAGCCCCAGACCCCGGGAACCCCCAGCACGCCGGCGGCCAGCCGCACACCCCACCAGGGGGCCGAGCAGCAGCGGGCTCCCAGATAAATGGAATTAAATCTTAAAGTCAACTCAGTTAAAGATGGCAGCTATGGCTAATCAAGTTTAGCAAAATGACTTATTCAGTCCATTTCACAAAAACTGAGGTCAAATRTGGTGTGGTAGTAGCAGAGTATCATCCCCAGCACAGATCTGTGAGTGCAATGTCACACAAGTTCTTTCTTTTCTTTTTTTTATTTTATTAGCTTTATTCATTTCATAAAACTACTTGCTTTAAGTCCTTCTTTTAGTTTTTAAGACTTTCTTTTACATGTAATCATTGCAACAGGAAGACTTGTTTGTTTAGTACAACCTAGTAATGCTGGTGTGTATTTATAATTTCACTTTTAGGAGCTTTCAAATATAAATATTTACTGTTGACTAAAGTGCAAAGTGTACTTTTCTGCTCATAACTTAACTGCACATCTTTTTATACGTATGCCCAATTTTATTTGAGAGCCAGGTGTATAAAAATCKACTCAAACTGCGACAAAATTTTGTGATTTTTGTATTATTATTATCAAATCAACATATTGTAATGAAAGAGTCACAGTATTGCGCTGGCTGTTTTTAGTGCTTATGTATTTGTATTGTAAGTGACAGGTTGTCGTATTTTACATATTCTCCAAAAATGGTAAAAGTACACCATCAAACTGCTAAGTTACAGTTAAAAGAAAATATTCTAAACACACTGGATAATCKATTTTGTTGCATGTTAAAGAAGTGTCATTGTCTTAGTTGAATGTTTAACAATACTTCACCTCATCTTCAAGCCAACTAAAAACCAGGAGCCTCGTTTCCATGGTAACAGTGACACCTGTTACCAAGTGGCAACAGATAACGGAAATTTGTGCTATTCTCATGGGGCTGCGGAGCTCCAAACAGGTGGCAAATTAAAGGAAAAGAGACGCATTACCTTAGTGAGGAGCAATAGGAAGGTCTCCATCAGTCTGTGGCACCAGCASCGCTTTAAAGCCTTCAGTCATCTTTGGATCGCCTTGGCTCAGCTGCACGTCGGCAGGCACTGCGAGGCTATGACACCGGAAGCTTTAAAAATGCATTTTAAGTCATGATTTATTTAAAAATGGCTTCAAATTAAGGGAAATTAATCATGAGGTCAGATTTGGTGAGAGGAGCCGAGTTGTTGAACACGTTGTTTGATAATTAGATTTCTCAAAGTAGAAAAATATGTTTTGTTATTCCTTATCATATCCTTTATCATACAGCTACACAATATATTTATCAATATAAACAAAATATATTACAGGACAGCACAAAGGTTGAAAAAAACCTTATAAAAATTAGTACCATATATCAAATTTAACATTATGTCAATTTTAATGAGCACAATACCAACATCACAGAGTTGAATCACATATCAAGAATGTATTGATTCACTATCAATGTAAGCAGTACTAATACCTCAAAGGACTCTTTGGACTGCAACATATGGTGGGTAATTATATTCCAAGGACCATGTGTTGGTGATCGACTTCATAAATTGGATGGACTTTCACTGYCATTGATGCCCACACCTGATTCAAACAAAAGTGGCCAAGACACTAAAGTACAGGAAAAATAAGGTGAAAGAAGAAGTTGAGTGTGGAAAATGTGGATTTATTGAAACTGATATCATCATCCACATGAAAACTGCCTAACTTTTTGAAAATGTGCAAACCTGGTCAGTCATGAACTTTTTTTTGCTAAACAAAAAATGTACTTTAGGATGAAATTATAAAAATTAGTCATGTGTCAAACACAAGGTCGTGACTCCCGTGTGGCCCGCTGGAGGGGTGGGGGG
>NW_013952593.1:536409-538227 GCF_001266775.1 Austrofundulus limnaeus
ATATACATATATACAGTACACATATAAGTTGAAATAGAACAAAAAATGCAAATCTAGTTTTGTGCCAAAAAATGTGCAGAAGAAAAATGGATTTCATGTGTGTGAATTGTTTACAAGAATTTCCACAATGAAAATATAAACTTCTTAATAAGAACGGTTTTGACACCTACTATCTGAGGGTCATATCAATACAACCTCCTGAACTGCAGAGACTTTGGATTGACTTGTGTAATATTGTCTGCCCACATTTGTACACTATAAACTAACCTAAATACACCTAAATACAGCAGTTGACTAATGTGATTTTGTATTTTCCATCATTGCAGCCACACAAGCTAAAAGCCTGCCTGGAACAGAGTGATAAAGTCAAAGTCAGCGCATTAAAAAAAAAAGTGCTCCTGACTCTGCAGGAGTTTCTCTGAGTTCTACCATATGGTGACCTCYAGACGGCACGGGCCTCAAAGGAACAGAGAGAAAAAATGCTGGCTTATACAGACTCCGAGGACAGCAGAGGTAAATATACATTCGTCTGACTGTCTGAGGATGGACACGGAGGACGTAAAGAAAAGGATAATGCTGGAAAACACAAACCAAGGACTTCAACTTTAAAAAGGAACGGGCCTTTAAAGAAGTATCGAGAATTAAAAAGGCTTAAATAATGAAAAAGTGTCATAATATCACACATCAGAATCAGTAGGTTACAGTTCTGACTGCGTGGAGGAAGAAGGACGCGAGTCTGAAAAGAGTGAAAGCGTTCAGAACAAGCACATTAAGATGGAGAGAATTCATTTCCTCTAGCGCAATAAATACAGTCATGCAATTAACATACTTGAGTTGAGAAAATACACATTTCCACCGCGCAAACAAACCCGGAAGATCGACTCGCTCTCCGGTCGCACTAATGTGGTCGTTGTGATGAGAATACGAGGGCATAAAACAAAGGACGAGCAGCCGCTGAACGAGGCGTAATGAAAAGAAACATGAATTTTTCATGGTGGAACCTGTGACAACTGCCTGTGTGTGAATTTTCCCCAATCACTCTGCATTATTCAGCAAAGGCACRAGACTGAAGACGCTGTGCATTTTTCTGCTTTACGCTCAAGATAAAGCTGATTTTGGCGTCATTTCTAAACAGATTAAAGATTAAATCCCATACTAATAATACAAAGACAATATATTTTTGAAGATGAAATCAGCAGCTTTGCTTACAAGGTTATTTCTGAGGTAGCTCCTTGAACAACCTGATTGATGACTACTTGTTAGGTTAGGGTTAGGGTTGATGATTACTGGATGGATTTTTAAAGCATTTACCAAAGCATGGATGGGCAATTTAAATAATAGAAAGTACCATGATTTTTGGACCCCCCTCGCTTTCTGGGTAGAGTTCCCTCCATGCATGCGTGGGTTTTCTTCTCACTCCAGTTTCCTCCCACAGGACAAAAATATGAATGCTAGGCGTGGTTTTGGTTCTTGTAAAGTCACTGTTATTTATGCACTTCTCATATTTAGCTTTGTGCAACGTGTTGTAGTGGCGCCTCATTAAAATCCTTCATGGCAGACAGCGTTTGCCTTCCATTTCACCTGAAGCATGCAACTTTGGCTGTGTCCAAAACGACAGGCCGGGTCCTCCGGAGGACCCASACTMCCCGGTCTCGGCGGGCCGGGTCCTTGGTAGACCCGGGAAGACCGGAAAAAAAGAGGCTGTGAATTTGGACGGTCTAGCCTCCCCTCCTTACGTCGTGTCACCTAGCAACTGTTATAACGCTAAACAAGCAAACTTAAATCAAAACTAAAAAAATATCCATATATTAGCATTAT
>NW_013952593.1:538788-540611 GCF_001266775.1 Austrofundulus limnaeus
GTTTTGGACACAGCCATTGTGTCCAGTTTTCTTTCCTCTGTTATTAGCCACGGCTAAACGTCTCGTCCTCACAAGTAGAGATGTGTGCCACGGAAACTTTAGTTTTTTTTTGTTAAGTTTAGTTTATTCATTTTCAGTTAAACAAAAACAGAATACGTTCAAAACATAAAACTTTTCAAAAATTAATCTAAGAGCTGCTTTGAGGGTTTTTTTCTTTAATTAAAAAAAAGTTTTTTGGCAGGACAAATCAAAGTCACCCTTGAACCTGATGCGGGCTGCAGGCCACCAGTTGCCCATCCCTACGCTAAAGCCGTCTACAACAGATAAAATATTAATAATTCATAGCTTTCCACAGAACCTCAAACCAAAAAATATTCACACTATCGCTTTAGGTTGCAGGAATACAAAATCACAAATCTGGAAAACATAGTTACTGAAGGTAATCTGGCCTAATAAATAACAAAAATGTGTGAGTGTGCTGAGCAGAATCACCAGGTGGAAACGAAACAAATTACTGTATTTTGTCAACCTGGAGCGAGGAGATGCATCATTAAAACAGAGATAAAGTGCAGTTAAAGGGATTTTGGTTGCTGAAGAGACAAAAGAAAAGCAAAAAAAAAAAAAAATCTAATCAAACCTGAAAGTAAAGTATGTAATTATCAGAAAACAACAATTATGTTTAGCACTTTTAAAAACCCTGCATGCCTGTCATCGTGTACGGCTTCTTTTAGTCTCATCTTAGTTTCACTTCCTTCTGTAGCTGTAATTATCGCACACTGCACATCTTCATGTAGCTGCATTTGTGCTATAAAAAGTAAATGGGTGTCAATTTAGGAAAAGAGAGAAAAAGAAATGAAAACTCCCATCTTTCCTGTTACACACTCTGCTCCCACCATCTGCAGTTCAGTGGAAACACAGCAAGATTGATTTTATTTCAGAACCTTTGGCAAATAAGAGAGAATTTTTTTTTAATTTGCACCAAACCAGAAGGTCAGAGCGAAACACCATCATCAAAAATAGTTATGGGGAAAGTTCTCTTCAGTCGAGGTAATAAGYGCTACACAGAGAAAACATGCAGAGTTGAAAACTGAGCAATACAGGTTGAAATGCATGAAAAAAACAACATTTGGAGGGTGGCAGAAATAAAACAAACTGATAATTCTAAGGATCATCAAGGTTCTCCTCACAAGCACGTAGAAAGTTGTGAACTGTCGTAGAAACCAGAAGTTTATAGTAACTACAGTACTTACTGTGAGTCATTTTTGAGGATTTGTAATTTTACCAAGTATTTTTTTAAATTGTGGTTTTTACTTTTACGTAGTTGCTTTTAAAACCTAAACATGATACTTTTACTTCTTTACTTTAAAGTTTAACACCTAGTTACTTGTTATAAATTAAATCTGTCTGAACACATCATGAAAGGAGTTGTTTATGTGCTTTAAAAAAAGTAAGTGTTGAATTTACTCAACTAAATCTTATCAACTATTTCCACTTGTAGAGTAAATTTGAGGCGATTTACATATTTTATTTGAAAGAAATTGACCAATTTAATCAACTTGGTTTTGTGGAGCCAGTTTGCTTCTGTAAATTTAACAGTTTATTTGTTAAAGAGCGTGAAAAGGTACTTTTACTTCTACTTTCCCAATTTTTGTGAACAGTTTTATGACTTTTACTTAAGTAGTTTTCTCATCAGTGACATTTATTTTTACCAAAGTCATTTTCTGTTAAGGTATTTTTACTTTTACTTAGGTATTTTTTTCAAGTACTTTATAGACCTCTGCTACACACACACACACACACACACACACACACACACACACACA
>NW_013952593.1:541570-568740 GCF_001266775.1 Austrofundulus limnaeus
GTTAAATGCTAAGAGTAGCAAAATGTTAGTTTAAGTTAAAACTAATGAAAACTATTTTAAAAAGTAGCTTCAAGATAAAAATAAAACACTAGCTAACCAGAATCTATAGCAAAATAAGCTAAAAATATAAAAAGGTTAGCTGAGTAGGAACAGTAGTAGTTTTAGCTAAAACCCAAAAGTAAAAAAAGTTTAACTATGAGAACAGAAATTAGACACAAAAAGCAAAAGAGAACAAAAATAGAGCAATTCAATTGAAAATGTAAATTAAAGCGTATTTTAAAGAACTTTAAWATATATATATCTATTTTTATGTATTTCAATGTGGAAAATGTAAATTAAATATTTTGAAAAGTAAAATGATTAAAAGTTACAGAACATCTCTGTTTGACGAGCTGAAAGTTGTGAGATGAGACTGGCTAAAAAGGCACAAAGTATACAGCTGTAGGTAGACTGAAAAAAACATACAGAAAAATAAGAAAGCAGTAAAATAATAGTGTGAATGCAATGACCTTTTTTCTGAACAAAGTTCTTTTTGGCTTCAGACTAAAATCAGAGCAGTGAGCTGCTCGGATAAAAGCATCAAATCGATATTCAGCTGAATACAGATTCAGGTAAAACAGAAGAAAAGTTGCTGTTTGATGTTAGAACACCATTTGATCTGGAGAGGAGACAACGTTTGTTGATGAAAATATGAAAGTGGGAGGACTTCTGCATCGCTCAGATCGTCGAGGGCAGCGGCTGAGTTGTATCCGATGATTAAAAAAATCTGAACAATACCTGGGGTACGAGGGGGGGTCCTCAAGGGTTTGATCCTTAGGTCAAATTGTGAAAGATGCCTGTAAGTCAGATTTCTTCTCTACAGCAGAGCAGAAAACAGTAATTGTTCTAAATTTAAAACCACATACTCTCTTTAGACTTGTATGAAGAAACGCAGGATGAAACAAAAGATGCAACAAAATATGACTTAAAACAAACTACTTTGCTTTATTCCCTCAAATTCACATCTTACTATGTAACATAACATTTAACCAATAAATGTWTTTAAGACACATTTAAATCTAAATAACTGAAGTATTATAGTTTTTTTAAGTATTTGAATAAAAAAACAATAACATTCAACATAAAATATTTTATATTCAAATTGTTGACCAAATGGAAATAAGTAACCATTGTTCCCTAAAACAGCTTTTTCCAGTGTTTCACGTATAATACAGTAAATTAAATAACATTTAGGGGCAAGCTGTTTACAGTTTAAAGTGGTCTCTCAATGTTTTATAAGATAAAAAAATAACTCTTAGTTTTTGTACCTTTATGTTACAATACAGTGCTGTCGGGCAAAAACCTTGGTACCACTGTAAGTGCCTTTTTTTAAAGGATTTGTTCATTCTTTATAAATAGATTATTCAAGAGTTTTTAAAGACTTTACAAATCATTTATAAAACAGTATAAATATAATAATCTATACATTAAAGAAGGGTTATCATTTGGAAAGATCAAGTGCTGTATTCTTATTCATTCAGGCAGATGTAAGATTCTGAGTTTTGCTCAGTTTGCTTTTTTGCTTTAATTGAATCACTTGTTGTGTTTTTACAAATATTCATAGTGCCTGCATGTAAGTGACTTAGTGACAAGTCTTTGTTACAAAACTGAATTATGAAGGATTCAGGTAAACAAAGAGAGGTGACAGATGAATGTTGGCTCACTGGTTGACAGAGAAAATAGATCTTTTGAACTAATGCACTTAATTCCTGCAATGTTTCATTAAGTGTTTGCAGCCAAATTAACAATTTATTAGTCATTTATACCCTTTTTATAAAGTGGTACCTAAAACTTGTATCTGCATTTTTAAAATAAATAATCATTCCCCTTTAATCAGCCAACAGTAATATCAGCTGTTTAATCAGGAAATCCACTGCCAATAACTACAGAAGAAGATTGGGCCACAGAGAATATATAAAAAATATATATATATATATATATATAAACTGACTATATTCTGTATATTTGATCAGAATTTGCACTTGAATCTCAGAATTCTCAGTTTTTTCTAATTCTAAGAAAATACAGAATTCATCCTTTTTCCAATTTAAACAATTTATATGATTTAGAATTTCAATTGTAACTGAACTTACGTAGTTTTAGAAAAGTCTTGAAACAGAAAAGCATGAAGCAAGCAGTGTGAATATTTCTGCCAAATGTTTGACATATTTGCATTTCTAAGCGTCTCTCGGCTTTAAAGATTGGCATGTGCATCACAATATGTAGTGCTTGAGTCAGTGCCATGTCCAGCTGAGGTTCGCTGACCTCGGCTGCATCCCACATTTATTTTCCACATCTTTGCACTTTGGTATTTTTCAATTACCTGAGTTTAACAACAGTACTTGGGCTATAGGAGTGCTGTTATAAAAGCAAGACAATTCAGTGTACAATAAATGCTCTTCCATGCTTTCCGTCWATGCCTTTTGTTTTTAAACTAAACATGTTTCTCTCCGTTTTATTATATTTTTCTGTCAGTCATTGTTCTTGCGACCAGTCTTGCTCAGGACCGAGTTCAGCTCATTCATTAGGTTCGGTGGCATGACCCCCTCCCCACCCAGAAACGGCTTTTTGTTCAGTGCCTTGCTGCTGCTGCTGCTGCTTTGAGGTGAAGTCTGAAGAGGCATTGGCTGCACGTGTTTGGACAAGGCTGGGGAAGGCAGCTGATGTGGCACACCAACATCAACAGAAGTTCTTCGAAGGGGGAGCTCGGGGGTCTTTAGGCTGTGTGCTGTAGTTTTGGTTTTATTCATGTCACTGGGCTTTGGACTGATGGGCAGAGTTTTGGATTTACTGACGTCACTGAGCTTTGGGCTTTTGGGTATAGTTAGTAATTTTAAGGGGAGCTCAGGGACTCTGGTTGTCTTTGAGTTGCCATCTCCAAGAGAAACTCTTCTGTCCATCAGTTGTGGGAAAACCTGGAATWAAGAAATCTGCTGTAATCAACTGAATTCATGTCATCAACAAACCTTAATCGTTCCTGATCCTTACAAATGACATAAAATATATTAAACAGCCTAAAGGCAATAGTTCAAACCTTTCAGATCTTTTGAAGTGTAGTAATTGCTCACAAATTTTCCACAGAACCCATCTTTAAAAGATGCATTACTGCCTTAATATACTAATGAAGTAATTAACCTAAAATACTTTTTGTAACAAGAAAATTAGTCTTAGAAATAAATTAGGCAATATAAGCTATTTTAACAGTAGCATCTGAAATTGTCAGCTAATATATTAGCAGCTTTAAAATCGTAAAAATTTGAACTAAACKTGGAAATAATGGAGTTTCTGACCTGTTTGTTGTGGCTGTCGTACATCGGAGCCTTGGTGCAGTCGGTCACAGCTCTGCCGCTGAAGGTTTGGAGATCTGCAGTTCCTTTTGAATGGAGGTCAGAGCCAAACTAAAGAAAGAGAACAACACAAAGACAAGAACATTAGTTATTATTTGTTAGTCTATAGCACATGTAAGTCATAGATCCTTACCCATGTCAACAACTCAAGACCCATGGGAAAGAAAAGTGAGACAAGGCAGCTACTCACCACAACTCGACAGGGAGTGAAACTTGCTTACTTTTACTTTTAATAGTATTTCTGTATTATTTATTTCACATTTAGTCAGTTGTACACGTAGGACTTTTTGGTGTTTATAAAAGGACATGTTAAAACACTGTTACTATGCAAGAAATACCACGTAGAGCTCAGTTATTGTTGGTTAGCAGTGTTCAGCCGTAGCAATGAGACGTGGAACGTGACGCTTCGTGTTTAGTCAAAGTTAAACACAAAACATCCAAGTTAATTACAACTGACCCTTATGTGGCCCACTTTGGAAACAAGTCTGACACTCCCTGTCTATAGGCACAACATATTGCTCCAATAATTTAATTAATAAGAACTAGGCACACAAGTTTCATTTTTTTCTGGATTTTCTCTTATTTACACAGTTACAGCTCAGTTTATAGGAAGCATCAGGTACTGTTCTTATTTCTTTAAAACAATACTTTTGATGAGCTTGATTGTGTCCATTTAAAACTGAATTAAAAGGCTGAATTCTGGCTTCAGTCCAACTGAATTCTCATCTGAATAAACTTTCACTTAAACGATGTCTTCTTTTAAATTCACTGTGACCCCTCCCAGACCTACAGAACTGTCTCTCCTTAACAAATCCCTATTTTGTTGCCGCTAGGAGCTGTCCTTGGACCTTTACACACTCCTCCTAACCCGCACCACCAGTACTCATTACACCTCGCCTCACAGTGATATCCTCCATTGCAAGTTGCTATGGAAACTGTTGGGAGCACAAAGCTGGCCAACAGGTATGAGAAAAAGGAAACCGGGGAAGCTCCGTCGACTTTCTGCTCTGCACTTTAGTCTTTGCCCTTCGTGGAAGTCCTGTGTCCTTCTCACAAGCCTCTCTGCTGGAAGCTGACAATCCTGATATTTAGAGGATTTGGGGGGAGAATCCTAATATTTTTAGCAGGCTCCAGTCGGCTACAGATTTAGTTGTTGGCAGTGGTAAGAGTGTCCACAAAGAGCAGGGAGGAGGAAAGGGAAAYAGTCCACTGAAATAAACACCTCCAAACACTTACTACAAATATCACCCTTCCCTTTAGATCAATCTCTCCTAGACGGTGTTGCCCTTTTTAACTCGCTAACCCAAAACTAAAGCAGGAAAAGGCTTTTACAGTAAGCACCTGTAATAAACAACGCCGCAGCAGCAGAGAGGTTCCCATAATGGAAGCTAATACTGATGAAATGTGCTGAGAATCCAATACAACACTGCGACGTCTGTTTGATCTCGCACTTTTACGACCACTGAAATGTTTCCACTACAATTATTTACATACAAATGAGCAGAAAGACACTCGTGCATTCATGCTAATGAGCAAAGACGGTTCTGTTCCACCAAAAACAAAACCAAAAAAAAAAAAATGGCAATGAATATGAGAGGGGGGGGAAAATGATCTGAGAATATGACACATCCGTAGCTGCTCTCCTCGTGTTTGCTTTGCCCTGCATTATTTATGTCATATGTGCTGTGTCAGCAGCTGACAGTGACAACACAGCGCTCTATCTGGGGGCTAAGTACCACAATGTGATTGTTACAGTCGCCTTGACCTTATTTTCACAGCTTTTCCACATAAAGTGATTTATGTTATTGTGGAGTGACCTCGAAAACTTCACAGTTCTCTCCCTCTTTATGCGCTTAATCTGTCGAACGGCACAAAGAAAATGGAAGATTGGTGGCGAGGGGTGGTGGTGTTATGACTTATTATTCTTATTGTTCGAAAAATATTGGCAATAAAAATGATTTGTTTTTATAACTGACTATTTTCTGGTATGTTTTTGCAACTCCACAGCAGGGCTCCCTACAAAGGCAGACATAAATCGTTTTTTTTCCCCCACGTCCAAAGCCACAGTGTGCTTCAGCGCTGAAGCAATTAGCTGCTTCATCAAGCTTTTACATGAGTCGCCTCTGCTCCGCTCCAACTTTTTTTTGTTGTTGTTGCACTTGTCTTACCTTCGCGGCGATGATGTCCGTCACCCAGCTGACCTGCGTCTCCCTTTTGTCGCAGCAGAAGTGCCTGAGGAGGAAAAGCTCGGTCATTGATTTCCTCCCATTTTATCCAGGTGACTGGTTTCGGTGAGTCACAGCACCGGATGCCATCTCTTTTAAAGGGGACACTTCAACGATTATCATAAATAGACTTGACCAAAGGTTGAGTTTCTGCCATTAACTATCATTATGTGAATGTGCCTGTGTAAAGTATGCTTTTGCAGCGCTGATTAGTGCTGCAGGTAATAATCTAGGATGATGGTTTAAGTAATACCTGCCACTAAAACAGGTTGTTGTTCTGTGCTTCATGTTCTGTACCACTGTAGAGAATACTGCAGTACAGGAACTTCCTGCTTGTATTTCACCAACTTACCATTGTTGGCAACTAGCTGGAGACAGAAAATCACAACAAAATAAGCAAATGCTCAATGGTTGTGTTAATTTGATTTTGCATGTACACTTTTAKTCACAAAGTGTCTTAATTGTGTTTTAATTTGATTGTAATTTACTAGTGGTGTCCCAATATCAATACTGGTATTGAGAAGAACAATACCGGCATTTTTATAAATGCTCGTACTTGTACAAAACGCCCCAATAATTGGGACCAATACCAATATAGATATTGGTATTTGCATCAATACCCCATTAAATGTGTTACAGTTTACATTTCAAGTGAAAATGTTGTCAATTTTATGTTTAAGAAACTTAGACAAGTTTAAAGAAATTCTTAGATGTTATTTTTTATTTTTATTTTGCACCAATAAATCTTGCTGTAAATCTGATTTGATCCAGTCAGATGGCCTATAGGCCTATAAAGAATGGTTTACATGGCAAAATTGTAAAATKCTTGGTTGATTTTCAAAGCAGAGAGACCTCACACAAGACGATGAAAAAAATCATAGATGTAACAGGTATGGTCCTACAGTGTGTGGTGTACAGCCACACGGCAGAGACAACACACCACACATGAACAGATTTCACTCACAAACATTCAGATGTCAGACAGGAAAAAACCAAAACATGGCCAATAAGGGAAAAAAAACTATAGTGATAGCTTGTGGGTTATTTTTTACAGAGAAAAAAACAAAACAAAAAAAGTCTCCGACGTCCATCGGACTTTCTGGTGCACCATGGCAGCTGTTTTGTCTTCTGTATTTTGGATTGCCCTCCGTGTTTCCATGGCATTGCTTTCTGATTGGCTACACGTCACATTCAACAGGCTGCATGCTCGTTTGTCCTCAGGGAATACCACACACACTGGGATATCAGGCCAAGTCAATCAAATATGTTGAATATTCCTGAATTGAGATCGGAGCAGTGCCNCTTGGTTGATTTTCAAAGCAGAGAGACCTCACACAAGACGATGAAAAAAATCATAGATGTAACAGGTATGGTCCTACAGTGTGTGGTGTACAGCCACACGGCAGAGACAACACACCACACATGAACAGATTTCACTCACAAACATTCAGATGTCAGACAGGAAAAAACCAAAACATGGCCAATAAGGGAAAAAAAACTATAGTGATAGCTTGTGGGTTATTTTTTACAGAGAAAAAAACAAAACAAAAAAAGTCTCCGACGTCCATCGGACTTTCTGGTGCACCATGGCAGCTGTTTTGTCTTCTGTATTTTGGATTGCCCTCCGTGTTTCCATGGCATTGCTTTCTGATTGGCTACACGTCACATTCAACAGGCTGCATGCTCGTTTGTCCTCAGGGAATACCACACACACTGGGATATCAGGCCAAGTCAATCAAATATGTTGAATATTCCTGAATTGAGATCGGAGCAGTGCCRACGWCCTTCTGAGCCGAYTAGATAACTCTTACCACACACGTCAGGAATATCTCACAAAATTATCTTTAGAGCCAAAACCAAGATTGTTGGAAGGGCAAAATYGGGACAAATATCGGAATAATTATCTTGCCATGTGAACTAGGCTTAATGAAGGAGAGCCACTTTGTTCTAAATACAAGAAATGTATTTTTAAARTCATTGTGTAATGTTYAAGTTCTAACAGTAAGTACTCAGTATCAGTGAGTACACAAACTGAAGCACTTGCATTCATCATCGGGACACTCCTACAATTTATCCTTTGTTATGTTTTTGAATCAGCAACCAATGTTGCACAAAGTGGAATCTACTAGACTTACACCAGTCCTGAACTCTACCTCAATCACAATTATTTGTTGTCGTTTTTGGTATAAATTTTTATCTAATTTAAAACTGGGACAAAACATACAGCCTATAGACAAGGCTTTGAATGGAAATTATATATTTATACTTACAATTTATGCTTTTTTTGAGTTTAATACATGGTAATTAAGTGTTTTAAGAAGGTTCCAAAGATGCTAAATATAAAAGGAAAGTTAGATATTCATCTGTAGTTGGCTAAAAGATAGGGATAAAAAAGTTGGGTTTAATTATAGATGGTTTAAAGTCCTGTGAAATATAGTGAGATAAAAGAGTGAGATTGATCTGTTTAAGTACAGAGGTGTTGATAAGGAGTATAAGATCTTTAAACAACCTTGTTGGGATGTGGTCCAAGAGACACATTTATGGTTTAAAACTCTGATTGTTCTTATCACTTAAAGAAATCGCTGCAAAGAAAATAGTCTAAATTAGTCCTTTCACCTTTCAAGATCAAAACCATGCCTGTGATGAAATGKAAAAGATGAACTTCTTTCTTAAAATAACATTATTTTACCAAAATAATTGGTGCTACAATGTTAATGAAACTTGTGTTTATCACATGAATCCGTGGAAAGCAGGAAATCTTGTGCGTTTGTCTTTTGGCAAAATATTCGGTGGCTCCTGGATTCCATCACCGCTATTTGCAGATGATGTGGTCTTGTTGATGTCATCACATCRTGATCTTCAGCTCTTCACCTCCTGGACACCTCCCTATGTAGGTGCGTTGGGTAAGTCTGACTGTCTGGCCAGGGAACGCCTTGGATTCCTCCAGCTGGGGTTGAGGTCTGGGCCTCCATGCTCAAACTGTTGCCCCCAGGGACCCGACTCCAGATAAAGCAGGAGATGATGGATGGATGGATGGATGGATGGATGGATGCTAGTTAAATCTATTTTTGTTAAGACTTACTGTATACAGAAACAGATGGTATTAGTAATATATCCAAATATTGCAATAAAATTACCTGCAGTGGTGGGCACTAGTCCCCTAAAGCGCAAATGTGCTAATTGTGGATCTAAATTTCTCCTTTGTGTTTTAAGGTTTTTACTAATTTCATAAAATGATGTGCRGATTTGCGCTTTCTAAATTTAGAATTGAGTAGCGCTAATTGCAAATAATTTTTCACATTCAAACAATTTCATCAAAAGCAAATCTAAAAAGCCGTCTAGTCTCACTATGTTTTGTAGCCACATAATTCATTAAAACTTTGTCATCATTTTCTTGAACAATGAAGGGTAAAGCCGTCTCTACTTAACACAATGGATCTCCATTGTGAGGAAACAGCAACCCCTCAGTCAGCATTGTGTTCACAGAGCTTTTTACTCTGACTTCGGACTCTTCTCGGTGACGGTTTTCACTTAGTACAGACTGTAGTGTTCCCAAAATTCTTTGCGTGGCAGGAAGCAATTACAAAAGAATGGAATTCCTTTTCTGTGTCCTGTAGCCAGCCAGAATGCATTGCTTCAGTTTTACAACAAACAGATTAAAATTGCTAATATACCTGCATGCTTTATTACTGAAGCTCTGCGATAAACATAAGAAAATGACCAAGAAGTAGCAGAACTAGCAATCAACAACAATTTTTTTGTTTTACAACCATGATTTAAAAGTCTGTTTCTATGAATCACCTCCCCATTCTGCGCCGATATGTGCCAATCTGTCAAAGAAAATGATCTTACCACTAGACGGTAGTAAAGCGCTGACTTTTCTCTTACCTAAATGTTATCTGGTAAACAAAGATTTAGTTGTGCTTTAGATTAGCTTCCACTAAGTTTTATTGAGCATATGTGCTATTGAACTTGCGGACCTGAATAAACTGACTAGCACTTTAGAAATTGTGAAAATAAAATTTAAATTAGCTCTGCCCACCACTGATTACCTGGGACACTTAAAATTAATTAATGAAAACCAAAGGGGTTGTTTAAAAATTTCCATCAAAAGACCATCACTCAGTGCTCCTATAGAGGCTGGTGTCATCACAAATTATTGCTGCCATAGTTGTGTTTGCTCTGTGTCCAGCAATGTTTAAGTGGCTGGTACATGTCAACATAAACACATGAATTCCTGAATCCAACTTGTCTCAGTGGAACATTGTAACAAGGTGTTCAACCATATTCACTTCACCTGTCGGTTTTAATGGTGTGACTTCCTAAAGGCCAGAAGCAGCCTCTCACCAGGAGCACCAATAATTTATTTCAGCTGCAATAAATTTCTCATTAAGAGGCCATTCAGATCATTAAAAGAGCTTCAACTCTAACTCTCACCTCTGAACTGTTTTTTTTGTACTGCAGAAATTTTAAGTGGAAAAAGTACAAATTTAAATGTCTGGATTATTGAAGTGAAGAACTATTGTCTGGTACTCACCACTGCTGTTTATCAGTGTAGACTGTGAAACCCCAGCTATAAAAAGCAAAAAAGATACAGGTCATAAATATTTTTTTAACTAAAAGCAAGTTTTTAACTGGTAGACTTCAAATCAATAAAAAATACTAAGTTAATGAGTTAGCACAACAATAACAAAAGGTCAAAATCTTCACACAGGCATACAGGGAACATACACACAAACTGAAAATGTTTCCTTCAGAAGCCAGGTGCTTTACTGTGGAATTAATTAGTACAGTTCCAACCCAATGTTTATGTAYGAGCAGCCAGCAATATGCTCCAGGCCAAACTGTGCTGTACAGAGCACATGCTGCTCCCCTACAGTACAGGATGTTGATAACCCTAAAACAGGTACTGAAAGTAGAAATCTGGGAAGTGAGAGACCTTCATGGATCCTGAAGCAAATACTAATAAAACCTCAAATGATTGCAGGTTACTGCACAGGCTGATGCTGTAAACTAAATTAAATGATCCTCTGGATGCCGTCAAGTGTACAGATCAGTGCAATAATATATTTGCAATTTTAAAATGTTGTACTTAATCATAAATCATCAAACTTTTTTGTCCCATTCATTTTGAACACTGCCTAAATTGTATCTAAATGTAAGGGTTTTGAATGCAAAACTAAAAATGTAGAAGCGCTTTTGTCTTTTAATGACTCTGAATGGGTGATTCATGTTTTTATTACCTCCCAACTGGACTATTGCAACTCTTTGTGCGTTGGTGTTAGCCAGGCTGGCCTCTCACGACGGCAGTTAGCTCAGAACGATGCAGCTCGTCTTTTAATACAAACATAAAAACGGGACTATTTCTCCCSGGTGCTGGCTTCCCTTCATTGGCTCTCTGTTCCTTTTAGAATTGATTTTAAAGTTTATTGATGACTAAATGGACAGGCTCCTGGATAACTGTCTGACTGGATGGATGACTGCCCGCAGCCTTATGTGCCCTCTAGATTCTTTAGATTACACGTGTTAAACTCAAGGCCCGCGGGCTAAATGTGACCCGCCACAGCATTTTATGTGGCCCGCAAGAGCTTGCTTCAAAGTTTATTAATGGCTTTAAATCCAACAATGACCATAAACTACATCTCTCATATTGCATGTTGATCATTTTACCTGCAAAATGTGTAAAAGTAGCTGGCTGTTAAAGAAATTTGCAGAGTAAAATCTCCATTTACTTTCAGCCAGTTTTAACTGGGAAGTGGGAATTTCCCATGAACCTGTTGGAAATTTAAAACTGGAACAACACTCCAGTAGGAATTCCATGTCAGAAAGTGGGAGAGTTTAAAATTCAAGATGGTGGCTTGTCACTAAAGCTCAATAATGATGAAATCTCTTACTTTTACATTTAATAGTATTTCTGTGTTATTTATTTCACATTTAGTCAGTTATACACATAGTACTTTTCAGTGTTTATAAGAGGACGTGTTAAAACATTTTATATGCAAGAAATACCACATAGAGCTCAATTATTGTTTAACAGTGATAAGACATAGCAAGTTCATTACAATGAACCCTTTGCGAGTCATAATACTCCTCATGGCCCTCAGTGAAAATGAGTTTGACACCATTGGTTTAGATATACAGTACTTGTCCTAAAGTCCAGGCTGGTCTACAGAGGTGATCAGGTCTTTTCAGTGCTATAACCTTAACTTTGGAACAAGCTGCCAATTTCTATCAGACAGCTTTTAACTCTTGGTGTTTTAAATCTCTTAAGACATTTATACTCACTGGCTTTTAATACAGCATGTGTCCTGACTTGTTTAGTTTAAACAAGATGTCACTTTTCCAAAAACAATAGTGTTTTCATCAGAACAATACAACTATTTGCATTATCACCAATATCTTTTACCAGTATTAAATATGAATGTTTGTCTGTGGGCTTCAGTGCGAATTAACTTTCGTAGGCAATGCAAAGGTAGAAAGACCACCTTCCTCTTTCCTGAAAACCTTCACAGCTGTAGCTGAAAATGAGCAAAGGAGTGGGGGGAGAACAAAGCACAAAAAAGGGGGCAGAGATGGAGAGGCAGCAGCCTGGAGCACCACTCCTGTGAGTTAAAGCAGCCGATCTAACACTACAGTAGGCTGCTCGCAGATAGAACACTGCCTAATGAGGTACTGAAGCGCTGCCTCTTCTAACCCTCTCACTACAACTCTCTCCATTTTCCTCACCACTCACTCTTTATTTCATTATTCACCGCATCACCTCTCTCACAGCCCACTCGACGGTACATTTATGATAGCATGCTGCATCATCCTTTCCTTCTGTCCCTACTTCCCTCTCAATTTTTTTTTACCTACTATCCATTCCCCCCCACAAAGGATTGTGTGACATAGACAAAACACTTTCTGGACAATTTTTTTGGACTTCTCCTGACCCAAAAGTCTGATGCAGAAAAAAAAATATGAGCAATTGTAATTAGGAAATGTGACTTTGAATTTGGAAAACTTCCTCTGTGTTGCTTTAACAAGAACTGGAGTAGTTTTGACATGTGTCAGTATTCCAATGAAATAAAAAAAAAATTAAAACTAAACAGTGCCAGCAGTGTTTTCTATTTACAGAAGGGAACTTTAATAATTTGCATTTGATAAAAGGACGATTACTGCCACAACCAATTGACATTAGAGGACACAAAAATGGCTTTGACTCAGCCAATTCCACAAATACTGAGCTAATATCTGCGGAGGTAATAGCTAAAGGTAATTCACAASACATACTCTGRACTCTACACATTGTGTGGCATCTGTGCTCAAACRTTTGGCACTAGCTTTGTTTACATGCGCTAAATTCTTTGATTGGATTGAAATGTATTCGGATTAAATAATTTGAATGTATTATTTACATCGGCAGAATCCGATCATGACGAGTGTTTACATGCACCAGGCTTTTATTCAGAATAGAAACACTGACGTGCGCAGTTGCTAACTTTCCCTAAAAAAAATAATAATAAAACAGAAAAAAGTTTTACTTTCATCATGAACATAAACAGACAGCTTCTGAGCTCAGAATGGACSTGCAACAGCTTTTAATAATGGTGGAGAAGTTACTGCACTCCCTGGTTCAGCTGCAGGTGATGCACAGACTATTTAAAAAAAATTAAAAAAATTTTGCGAAGCGACGCAGGCTGTGTGTCTTCCTTCTTTATTGAATGAGAAAACGGGAGGAAAAGTTCTGTCTGCTGGAAACAGCTGATGAAAGTCAGCARACATGCGCAGTCAGGTCAGTTTTCCACAATCAGAACAAGATGATCAGATTAAGTGTTTACACAAACGTCATTCAGATTATCCATCGGAATAAACCAACTCTCTCGTTCCGATTACAAATTCWTTCGGATCGAGCTGAATCGGGACAGAATAATCCGAATGGGGAGTTTGTATGACACATTTTTATTCCAAATGGCTGTTTAATCCAATTACTTATGCCCATGTTAATGTAGCTATTGACTATTAGGGGAGACCCTGTCTGTTAGCAAAATATTTCCTGAACCACAAGACATAAGTGAATAAAACTCGATGCGCTGTAAGCCTATTGCTACAAAATGTAAATACATTTGTTCTAAGGCTTTGGAAGTTGTGTCAGTGATTTAGCATGTCAAAGAAGCCTGTGTGCAAGCCTCACAAATGGGGAGAAAATGCAGGTTTATTAAAATCTTAGCTTGTTTTATTTTTATTTTATTTTTTTACAGGGTCGTTAAAATCTTTTTTAGTTATGAGAGCAGGTCATAATGCGGCAAATGACTGAATGCCCATTAAGTTTACTTCAGATTAACACAAAACACCAAAGAACAGATCGGTTTCTAAGGGTACACTTGTACTTTTAAAAAACATAGACCTGAAAGCAATGTTTTTTTGTTTTGTTTTGTTTTAGAGCTAAAGAACATAAAAGCCTTTGTTTGTTAGTTCACGCTGTATTTTTCAAAAAGAGAAAGATCATTTAAAATTCGGACAACAGTTACCATTTTTTATTCTTTATAGAAGCCGTTTTGTAGTGAGTCACTGACCTTCGTGTTTTCATTAAAGTTCATCTTTTACCACCTTTTACTTGCTAATAGGTTTTTGTATGCAATAAAAATAAGCACATGCTTATGTCTTGTTTAAAAGAAAAAGAAACAGCATCAGGTGTTAATTGCATTGCTGTCAAAGAAACTCCGCTGCTCCTAAWGCTAATTTATTTCAGAGGTAAAAAGTAAAAAAAGATCAGACAAAGCAGGAGAAATGTCAGAGATTATACTTTAGGTTGTTCTACGCTCACTGACAAAAGTTAGGCACTAAGATGAAGGGGTGGAAATAAAACTGCACATTAAGGCTTTGTGTGACTGTTTTACAATGATTACAATACCATAAGTRCATTTGGCAATGCAAGTCTACTGCAGGTGCCCTGTCCCTAAGACATGCCAATGCAGGGTGTCTCGACGCAGCCCCCAGAAATCGCTACTAGAGGTGACCTGAAGTCATACGGGTTGCCACAAGATACCAGGAATAACACGTTTCTCTACATYTTCGGCAGGATTGATCTTCTCCCCTTGGCACAACCTGATTGTTATCTGTCCAAAATGTCTGGACTAAGATTTATCACTGAACATGATACAACCCCATCTCTTACACAGCACTCCAAACGCAGACAGCTCTTCTCTAGCTGCRTTTCCATTGACCATGAAAATGCGCAAATTARAATTTCGAAAATAAATTTGCTCAAAGGAAACACGTCAATTTAGAAAAAAATTACGTTTTTCGACAAAATATTTTTGTGCTAGGATGAGGTGGTATTTCGGCCGTATCGAAATTGGTATTTTTCGCAAACCTGAAATGGAAACACTTTTTTCAAATCACGGGAGTCACGTGATCAACAACCGGCTGTTTCTACTGGCAAAAAAGACGACGATGAAGAAGATAACAGGAAGTAGAAGTAGTAGTAATATCACAGAAGTAGTATAAAATAGAAAACTCACCGACTATAATTTCTCAAAAACACAGCTTACGTAGCCGCTCCCAAGTAGGGGCTTGTCGCTGGAAAGCCTTGATAAAAGACGCCAATGTCTCCTCTGATGATGAGCACTGGTGTCGCGGTAGCAACATGCTATGTGTTTACATCCATTGCCGCCATGTTTGTAATAACTTATCATGAAAACAAACGTATTCACGCGTGACTTTAATGGCATTTCTTACTTAATGGAAACACCGCAGTTGAGAAACTGTGTTTTTTCGACATTAACAAAATATCGACAAAATTTTGTGCATATTTGCAATGGAAACGCAGCTTGTGGTGTTAGTACTAGTTTATGCTTTGGCAAGATGAACCTGTAGTTTGGCTGAAGCCAGTCTTCGAGACACGTCTGGATGACAAGGTTTTGTAGAGGTAAAGGTAGATGTATATAAAGTACTTGAAAAAAATAACTAAGTAAAAGTAAATTTCTTTATATTTGTTCAACTCAGTTTAGTGGAATCAGTTCGTATAAGTTGGTTAAGTAAATTCAACACTTCATTTTTTAAAGTACATAAACAATTCCTTTAATGATGAGTTTGGTCTTATTTAAATTTGTAACATATTGATGCTACATTTTACAGTAAAGAACTAAAAGTATTATTTTTATGTTTTGGATGTAAATAAATAAAAGTAAAAGTTACGATTGAAAAAATACCCAAAAATTACTAAGAAAATGTACTTAGTTACTATACACCTCTGWGTAAAGACACCTTACRTCTAGATGCYTTTAGCTGTCATAGGTTCTGTAATGTTTCGAATACAATACAAGCCTACCAGTTTGGACTGTTTTGAGTAATTAGAACCTTCAGAACATGCATTGATCCTCTCATATACTCACTCTACCTGAGGGGATCCAACCTTTGGCAAATCCACAGCGTGACCCCAGCCAAACTATGTCAAGTGYTGGGAATGTTGTTCCYACATAGCAGACAGAAGTGGGCCAGACCTGGTGTCAAGCTGGTTGACTGTTGGCTGACAGCTGGCATGGCAAATTTTTGGTTAACTGGATGTGGGCAAGGTCTGGCAATGATTGCATGTTTTTTAAGATGGCATGCCTGGCCCAGTTGTGGTTTGGTTCATGTGACCTAAATCTATCACTGCTACAATTGGCCTGGTTGTGGTGTGGTTTATGTGGTGCTAGCCCATACACTGACCACATCTGGCCCAATAAAGGGCTGTCATTCTTTGCGATATCTGGGCTGAGTGTTCTTGCACTGTATGGGCATGAACTGGGCCAGACAAATTTAGCTTTGTGGGTTTATTGTGTCTTTGAAGGAATCTGTCTTTTGACCTTCGCTAAACTATTTTTACTAATTCACAGAAGCTCAAGCAAATGCCTGATAACACCATTGCTCAGCTCGTGATTTCACCACCTATGCCCCTTGGTTCCACACTGGTCTGTGTAGGCCTTTTTGCACTGCAAGGCCAGGGTTCAGGGTTCTTGCTTTAGCCCTTATAGCCCAGTTCAACCCAAATTTCTGGAACCCCAAGACCTGTGGTTCTATCATGGCTTGCCTGCCCGGCCCAATCTTSAATAAGTTTCCTTTAAGTTTGGTGTAGTTCATTATTTYTGTGTTGCAAATAATATGAAATAAGATTTGTGTGTTTAATATTATGATCACATCAAGGAGGTTCTCTGATCAATGCAAACACAATCAGGTAGAATAAGGCCAGGCTGACTGGGGCCAGGCCTTACAATGCAAAAATGCCTTATGTGTGGCAAATTTTGTCCAAATCAGACCATTCATATCCAAGAGCTTAACTCATTCTGTCAATGAGTGAATGAATGTATTCCTTCATACATTCATTCAAAGATTGTTACTGCTTACTTWGTTGGAGATTTGAGCTTTTTCTTCAGGCCTAGGTAACATTTCACAGTCTTCAGCTGGATTGTTCTCTCYGCTTTAGTGTTCTGGAAAAAAAAGGAAAATAAGGTTGAATCTTTTGTAGCAAAAAAGAAAAAAACCCACAAAAAAGTGCTTATAAAAAAAGAATAASACCAATTAAACTTAAATAAAATGTCAGCTAATTATCTGTGCCATTCTACTAAATCAAACCACAACAATCAGTTGTGAATCATTATAGGCAAACCTCATCTTCCATCTGACAAAGAACAAAGTGAAGGAGAACAAAGCAAACAAAATCAAAGTTGCAGCTTGCTTTTGACACCTACACATCAAAACTCCACACCYCATTCACCGTTTCATCCAACATGATTTGCACTAAATACAGACCTGGCAGTAATTGCAGAGGCCAAGGAATATCAATTAAATTCAAGTAACATGTCTAATTTTCCTTGTATTTACACAGTAATTAGCCACATTCTCCTGGAACCTCGTATTTAGAGAAGCTTTCAGAAAGAAGACACCCCCAACCCCCAAAACACACACACTCTCACACACATGTCGTTGCTACTCATTTTGCCTCCTACCTACATCCCCAACTCTACAGGCAGCCCCTCCATCAATTATTAACACTTCTTCACACTCCTTTACGAATCCCATGTTTCAACTGCAGAAATGTGCTGAGAAGAAAAGCCCTCCAGGGATCTCGATCCTGCTGGTCCTCTCTCTAGCACATGCCATATTCTTTCTTTCTTTTTTTTTATTTTAAAGGGAGGGGAAAAAAATAAAGAGCACACAGCCTGCTGCCATCAGTGTGTTTTATTTCTCTCTGTAATTTGAAAAATTGGAACCTTGAGACATGTTGTTAGGAATATGAAAAAGATAAACTACGTGTCACAGAGGCTGGCTGGTTTGGRGGTCTATTAGCCTGCAGTGATGTAGGCTCCACTGTTACACATTTTGCTGTTCTTAAGAAGTTTTGGAACCTTTTATTTCTCTTTGGGGTGTCAGTTTTCCCCCCCTCTTTGTTTTTTTTATAGCGTTGTGGTTAGATGCAAAAAGCCTGTGGTTAAAAGTGTTTAAACGTGACAGCAGATGAATGCACAACTAAACAAGCCTACTTACTTTGATGTCCCTGTAAAGCAGTAGCTTCTCTGCACCAAGAGTAACATACTTGTCCTGAAATTTGTGGCCCGGCAGCAGCTTGGAACATCCGTCACTGAACTTCAGATAGTCGCCTTTTCGACAATGTAGGTGATCTGTCAAACAGCAATAAAAACATGTAGAAAACTAATAAATGTATCCTCCTACAGCGGGATTGTTGGTAGCAAGTGGGAAACAGAAACGCAAAACAATTCCCCAGTGTTGGTGAAAGTTACAACACAAATTTTGTGGCCAAATTCACACACATATAAAAATTATGTTGTCACAATTTACCAATAATGTGTCAACGTGTACACAATTTATTCCCATTTTATTCACAATTGTTTCTTGCTTACAGGTCACACCAAGTGTCACATTCATCTTTATGTCACCAAACGGTCACAAATTGGTTTGTCTGTCGACAAATATGTGACTCCAAGAAGGGATTGAGGCAAGTTCTAAATGTCCACGAGGATTTTTCACGCAATTTTTTAAAATGTGTTCAAAATTACATCATGAGAGCAAGGACTTGCAGTTTACCTGGAAAAAAAAACAAGAAGGTATTTTCCATCTTTCCTTGCAAATGCAGTTTGTCATCAGTCACAATCAGAAGCCTGTTCCTTGTGAACCAGTCCTGTATGTTTTCCTGCTTCTGCACACCTGATTCAAATAATTCATTGCCTATTCAGAATGTCATCAAGTTCACCAGAAGCCTGACAATCACTCATTCATTTCAGTCAGGTGTGTYGAAGCAGGACAACATCTAAACATGCAGGACAGTGGGTCACGAGGAACAGAGCTGAAGAACTTTGAGTCAGATACTTGCTGTAGGAAACCACATATGTTTAAAAAAAACATAGGCTATGTTCATTTTAAAGGCAAATGCAACCCATAAATGTGATGCCAAGTCATCTTCTGCGCATGCGGGTCACATYAATGTTATAGAGAGTTCATACTGAAGTTTGATGGAGGTTGCATTTAAAATATAGTGTGAATGTCCAAGCAAAAACATTTGATTTGAGCAAAAAAATCTAAACTGAGCATTAAGTGTGACTTCCATGTAAAAAAAATGTAAATGTTTAAGTTTTTTTTAGGACAACAGAAATATGTTTTGGTCTTGTCATCACTAAGACCAAGTGTTTGGGAACTGAAGGCACCATCAATGCTGAAAGGCACATACAGAGTTTGGAGCAACGTATGCTGCCGTCCAAAGCCACGTCTTTTTCAGGGATGTCCTGCTTATTTCAGCAAGACATTGCCAAACCTCAGTGTGGCTTCGTAGTAAAAGAGTGCGGGTACTAGACTGTTGAGCAACTCAAGTTGTACATCAAGCAAAAATGGGAAAGAATTTCACCTACATAGCTTCAAATAGTGTCCTCAGTTCACAARTGTTTGTTAAAAGGAAAGGTGATGGAACACAGYKGTAAACTGTCCCAGTTTTTTTGAAATGTGTTACAGGCATCAAATTCAAAATTAGTGGATATTTGAAAAAAAAACAATAGTTTATTCATTTGGACATTACATTTCTTGTCTATGTAGTGTATTCAATATWGTTTGAAAAGGATTTGCAATTCATCATGTTCAGTTTTTATTTATATTTTAAAAAAATGTCCCAACTTCATTAGAATTAGGGTTGTAATAACGCTCTGAGCAGCATCTACTGMAGGTTAGTTGTTGATTGCTGATAACTCCACAGAATGTCACTTTAAAAAAAGTCCAAAAAAAGTCCAGTCCAGTTTTTGTCAGGTTGGGACTTGGGCAGCCCCTTCTTYGGGATCATTTGAGGGCCCATTACTCCCCTGCTGTGCTGTCCTCTGGTGGGTTGTGCCTTTGCCCACCGGCGCACCTGTGGCTCTCGTTGTCCGGGGCTGGGTGCTTGGGCGTGTGCCGGCTCGGCCCGGTGGCTGCCCGGTTGGGCTTGGGTCCCTCTGGTCCTATCGGGCCTTGGCCTGGGGGTGGGGGGTGCGCCCTGGGAGCCCGGGCCTCTGTGTCCATGCCTGGATCCACTCTGGCGCCGTGGGTACCGGCGGGGCCTGTGAGTTCGTCGCTGCTGGCCCCAGGGGTTGCTGTGTGTGGTCGCTGGTGGGGCTCTTCCGGTTCTCTTCGGTGGTCCTCTTTGGGGGGTGGGTGGGCGGCCCTTCTGGCGCGGGTGTTTCTGGGGCTGCACACTTGGGGACCCTCTCGGGGTCTTTGGCGCTGGTCTCCCTTATGTCGGCTTCCGGCTTTGCGGGTCAGGACTGTGGTCCTCCATAGTCACTTTGAAACATTCCATTGGAGAGATCTTTTATATACACGCATGCTCACAACCGCACACAAACAGGTGTTTACATCCTGGGTTTTCTATTCAGACACTGACTGAATGGTATGTGCATTTATGTACGTATAGATATATGAATATGTGTATGTGTATATATATATGAAAGTGTTTGGATATGTAGATAAGGGTAGGTTTATGTGTATATGTATAAATTTATATATGTATATGGGTATGGTTTTCAGCAAGGCTATAGTCATTATAATTACATAGATATGCATTTTTGTTGCTGTGGTTTTGCTATCTTTGTTTTTGTAGGTGTGGAGCCAAGAAGTCCGGTGTGCTGTCTTGTGTTTTCTCAACATACATTTCATATACTGTATCTTCTAATCTCTCTTTCACTCTCTCATTACATTTCACTTTTTCTTTCTCTTTCTTTTTCTCCTATTAAAAAAGCCACTGATGATGAAGAAGCTAAGATACTAATATTCAGATATTCAGTTCTGCTTTCTACTGAAGTGGCAAGACAAGAAAAGGAAAAATAAATAAATAAATAAATAAAAAATAAAATAAAATAAAAAGTCCAATCTCCTCCTTTAATAGCATACTTTACCTTTATCACTGGCCATTCTTGTGCCCCCTGGAAACTTCTTGATAAGAAGAAAAGCAGAGCTGGGGCACTCCAAGGTACTCCACTCCAACACCTGCTCTAGAATCTTCTCACTGTGGTGCAACGGGCGTTCTGACAAAAAGAAAAAGGATCTGTTTTATCAGGAGGGAAATGTGGGAGAACACGGTTGGGATCAAAGAAACAAACAACAAAACAGCTCTGTTCTCTGGCCTCGCGTGAACTCCGCCGCCTCACATCACTGCATCTACRGTGAACACGTGTAAACTAAATGCTGAAGTGATGTTGTTGTTCCTCCCGTTGTCATCGCAGAACAGTTTGAATTATCTACAGCATATCAGGACCTGATTATAAAAACACACTCATGTGCAAAATAGGCCTATTATCTCTCCCTAATTGGTGAACAGGGTGCATGCTGTCAGCCAAAAAAAAGAGGCAGATAATTTGTGTAGCACCACCTCTGCTCTGATGCTTCCATTTCTACACCCCCATGTTTTCATAACTGAATGAAGTATTAAAAAAAAGAAAAGAGTCACAATGGTAAAACTTATTAATAATAAAGGGCTTATCTTTGTGCAGGAATCTCTGCAGACATAGGGAGTGGAATTAGTTCCTCCTTTCTTGACAAATATTAGCTCCCTCCCTTTCTGTCCATTGTCTTTGGTAACGGTGTTTATCTGCAGCTCCTCTCCAAAACGTCTAATTAATGCACCTTTCCTTCCTTCTTTGTGGCTTTGTGAGCAAAACCCATCACGCCGAAGCCTTCAAAATAGCTCAACTGTTTACTTTTTTCTCAGTCCTACTTGTTTWGCATGAAAAATATGGAGAACCCTCTGCAAATATATCATTTCAGATTCAACACGCCTTTTTTGTTGCTTTTTGTTTTAAAGCAGAGGACGGTGTGTCCTCTGCAACTTTTGAGGAAGAAAAAACAAACAAACACAAGAGCAAGGTGTAGACTCTGAGTGAGCCGATGAAGAGCGCAACGGGGATGTTGAAAGAAAGCGGCTTCGCGACAAAGTTTGACTTCCCCTCTCGCTTGATTCTCCTCTGATCAAATGAAGACGTGCGAGGCATGAGGAGCCGTCGCCGCCTGTTCATGCGAGATGAGGTGGGTCAGCTTTCTGGGTTGATCACGCAGGAGAGGATGAAGGTAATCTGTGACATACGGTGGCAAAATGATTTATTAATGTGCATGTCATCAAACCAATGATGCTTGGATAAAGTCTCAGTGCGCTGCCACAGTCAGACACTGGCTCATCGGAGAGTTAGCTTCATCTTCTAATGGCAAAGTCCATTGATAAGAGAGAGGGTTTTTTAGAATACAATAACTGTGTGCAGCACTAATTAGATAAAGAGCAGATCATAGAAGAAAATTTAAAAAAAACTTACTGAGCTTRATCTCTGTGGAGGTTGAACTCCACCAGGGCCACCCTTTTTCCTGATGACATTCTGTTAGAATCCTCAAGCCATGACCTTCAGCGTGCACTGGAGCAGGTCAGTGTYCAATGTGAAAGCATCAAGTCAAGTCTCAGCTGGTTCATGTCTGTTCAGTTACACTCAGGTGTAAGTGTGTCCCTCATTCTGTGGACGTGATTGTGCTTGGATCCTCAGTATGCGACCCCAAGTTGTCGTGGGGGTTGGGGGGGTCTGGTAGTTGGACAGTTCTTTTTAAATTTGTTGTGTGYGTGTAACTGTGGGGAGCCACTTTGTCCAAAACCTGCCAGGATATCAGCTCATGTTGTAATGTGCTAGTCTCCATCATCTCTCTMCAGGAAAAGTTTGCAGGAAGTATTTGCAAGTTCAGCCATTGGCTCAGCCAATCCACGGGCAGAAGTCTGCTGATGTCAAAAYTGTYAGCATGCGAAACTTGGTTTCATCCRCCTGGATYTGCTRCTGAGATGGTTTTGAAAGTATGGTTGGGACCGGAAATGGAGACAGGTTCGGTCGAGGCTAAACCGTGRAAAACCGCTTAAAGGCCCGCCCAAGAAGGGGCTGAAAAGAACCAGCTCCTCCAGACCCAAGAATTTATGTAGTTCTCAATCCCAAAAAAAATAAAAAAATCTAAAAGCCTACTGTTATGGATTAATTATGTATATCTGTTCTACCTTGACACTGTCCAGTAACTATATTTTATTATAACCAGTKTTCGGCTGTTAATCTGTTTTGGCCCAGACAACAGGACTCCAGCAGGGGATTGACCTCTCTTCTTTGATAAGGCACTCTTTGAGCTGAGAGCCCCGTGATTGGCTGGGCAGTTACATTYGTCGATCTGTGATTGGTTGTAAACTGTCACGTGATGTTATCATGATGTTATATTATTGGCTTGCTGTCTGCTGACRGGAGCCACAAACCCRACAGATTTCCTGATTGACTTCTGTTTGTTTTGTTGCTCAAGATTAAATCATTGATGACCATACACGCAGACTTTCTGTGCATTTAYTCCAATGTGTTTCTGCATTCTTGGTAAATCATTTCCACGACACCTACCCTCTGGTTTTTAGGTGAGTCCCTGCCTCAAACGAAGCAGTTTATACTGTATATCTCACAAGTGACGGTTGACTGGAGCGGTGATGGAACATGGCTTTATTTGCAGTGATACGGACTCTGCTCTGGTTTGTTGTTATAATAAAAGAGCTGAGCTGAAAAGTAAATTTACTTGATTTCACTGGCCCATCCATGTTCTAACCCTCGCTTATGTTATGAAATATTGTCTTCATGCAAGTTTTACKTTTTAAAGCTTTACATTGTCATTGGTTTGGCCTTACATGGTTATTTGCATAGAAAACTATGTAAAAACTAGGTAAAATCTGCCAAACAATCTGTGCTGCTGAAGGTTACTTTGCACAAAAAAGTAAGTGTTTTGGTACATCATTTCTTTGTTGTAACAATGCGTCTTGGCAATAAATTTTAAACCTCTGACTGCTTTACTGCTCATCCCACAAAATGCATGTTCCATACAAATGTGGCACCATTTAAAAAAGKAAATTAACAGGCTTTCCAACAGTATAAGATTTATAGCCAAATAGCATTGTTAYAAAGTTACATTTAGGCCAGGAGTAATCTAGTTTCACCTTAGCCTTTTGACTGGGATGAGATCATTCAATCATTCAAAAGAGCAAGCTACAGTAGGTGAGATAATAATAATAATTTGTTCACAGAGGCTTTTTGCCATATTTTTGAACAGTGTCTACATAAAATACCTTAATACATTACTTAGCTGTGTCACCCCAGGATGCTAAAACAAAACACCAACACAAGAACATCCTATAGGTCTGGCTGCCTGACACTAGCTGTTTCCTGAAATGCAAATTTGGTAGAGAAAAAAAAACATGTATATCCCAGAGACTGACATTTCTAACATTTAGCATGCAAACCCTTGGACACCAATGGCCAATTACTTCCATGCTGTGCATTGCTCTAAATAATGTCTTGTTATTAAAATTTTAAGTGGGACTRATGATTTTGCATAATTTGTGAGCATGACTAAGTATTATAGGATGCAMAATGACAATAAAAAATCTTGCCTACCCAGTTCTCCATTTTCAATGACTTCAAAGGTAGTCCAGAGGTCATCAGCCTTAAAAGTGGTATTTTTCATACTCAGCACAGTTTCTGCCAGTTCTGACGGCCGCATACTTGGAGAAACCTACAGACACAACAAATCGTGACACAAAGAGAAACCAAAATGAACCTAAAAAAAACTTTTCTGGCACCTTTCTCCATTGCTAAAAATGTAAGATTTAGAAACAATCTGTGCTGCTTAGTGGTCGTCTTTAACCTGAACCCCATTAAGCGTGGCTGCAAACTTAGAAAATGAGTCTGTGACCTTCAGCAGCCAGCAGCCCTTGGAAAATGCAATTACTTACACAATTTAAACAGATTTCTTTGATTAGTTTGCTTTTGATTCACTTCTGTAGCCGAAATCCCATCAGGTTAAACCACAGATGTCTCAGCCCTGTTCTATCAACCTTCATCTCTTCCTTTCTCCACTTTCACCACAACCTCTCTTATTTCACCTCCCTAACAGGACATGCAGAAGGCAGAAGAATACACACAGGCTCACCTTTATTAAACAGCACTGCTCTGGCACTCGCTTTTCCAGGTACACCTCGAATATCAAATCCCCTGCTGGACTGAACTAAAGAGGGACAAATAGAAAAGGTAAAAAAATTAATAAATAAAGCATCAGCTGTATGAAAAAAAATCTATTTTTTCTCCCCTGAAATTTAGGCTCCCGTGTGGTGAGACCTCACATTGGCAGAAAGTGTGGTTCAAAAGTTGTTTTTCCAGGTGAAGAAGAATAAAAACCTGGCAGTGTTAATGAAATGCAAAACTCGACTAAACGAAAAAGAAGAAGAGCGAGACCGAAACAGTGGGAAAAGGTGGGAGCACGGGGTCCACTCTTCATTCTCATCGCAAGTAAAAATGTTCACCTTGTTTGCTTGTTTTAAGTTTGCATTTAAATAACGCAGCGAAGACGCACCTGGAAAAGTTCACGTTAAAAACGGGAACAGAATGAACGTGATGTGTATTTCTTTACTCGTTTAAAACAAAATTGTTTGGCAACTTGAACCCAGTTTTGTATGGATTTCATTCTTTTTGTTGGTAACTTGAGAGAGTTTGGGAACACCTAATAAATATGACCCGTGCAGAAAAAGCTTTCGGCTGACATTTAAAATGTCAACTAACCCGACTTGCTGGTGAAAATTATGGCCTCATTATCAGTACGTTGGCACTAAAATTGCCTCCAATTAAAATAAAAAGTAATTTAAACACATACTTTAGATTGTGAGAATGGGTCTCTTACAGTCAAGGTTGGGGGTTGGTAATCTGTCTCTAAAACAGTGGTGTCTGAACTTGGTCCTGGAGGGGCACTATCCAGCATGTTATAGGGTGTTTTTACATGATAGTCCGGTAGACTCTGTTCAGTGGGAACCAAAACTGCAACTTTTGTTATATTTTCAACTAGTGTGGTTTACTTTCACACTCCACTTTCAAACAAACCAAACCCTGTGAGCAACCTGTTTACCTCCTCTGTAATGGTGCTCCACTAAGAACCACTCAAAGAAACAACAAAAACCTCTGAATAAGCACAACTTCTTTCTTCACATAATGTAATAAAATAAAATAAAATAAAATGGAATGATGTCAGATTTTAGCAGTTGTAGAACTTTTATTTTGTTTTTGGCAAATGTGTCAAACAAATACTCAACAATGGGCTCAGCATGAGGGGAAGAYGAAATTGAAAATCAGGGAGAAAGTTTTTTTTTTTTTTTTTACACAAGGTGGCTGAGACAGCTCTGTATGAGGTGGTATGCACTGAGTGGAAGTGCATCCAACTTCATAGCAGTGATGCCCACCTTATACAGATTAGGTATAATAACATAAGGTATTTACAAGATATGAGTAACATTAAGCCTTATATGCTTTTGGAGCAGTCTCCGGTCCACTTTGCATTCACAGACTTTATGCATTCGATGCATTCGAACAGTACTAAAGTTCACTTCAACCAAGCCAAGACCAGATTTGTAGGTGGACTAGAGTTTGCCTTTTTGTAATACTGTAGTCAAGACCACCTAACCCAAGACCAAAGTGTGTAGAGACCAAGACCAAGAGTTTTGGAGGCTGAGAACAAGCTGAGACTAAGACCGAGGGAGGGTCAGGCTGAGTCAAGACCAAGTCCGGAAAAATAAAAACAAGAACTAGTGCCCTCTCCCAGACAGTTCACTTTCATGGTGTGCCAGGTGAGACTGAAAGGGGGTGTGGGTCAGTRTTGTTTTTGACTGCCATTTTAATTTTTAGTCTTAGTTTTAGTCTTTTGAACAAAAATATTTCTTAGTTTTAGTCAGTTTTAGTCATTTCTACATTTAATGGTTTTAGTCAGTTTTAGTCATTTCTATATTTAATGGTTTTAGTCAGTTTTAGTCATTTCTATATTTAATGGTTATAGTCAGTTTTAGTCATTTCTATATTTAATGGTTTTAGTCAGTTTTAGTCATTTCTATATTTGATTGGTTTTAGTCGACTTTTGGTCGATGAAAGCTTAAAAAATTGTTTAGTTTTAGTCTTAAAAAAGACAACATATTAGTCTTTACAAATTACTTTGAGTAATTTGTGTTAACATTTGTGAATTTGTGTTACTCTAAAAA
>NW_013952593.1:570225-572125 GCF_001266775.1 Austrofundulus limnaeus
ATGTGAAAGTTCACACAAAAAGATCGGATTTTTTCAAAAAATCGGAACTGAGCATTAAGACCTGCAGTGTGAACGTAGCCTTAGTCATCAAAGAGCTATGTTTATTCTGTTACCCTCTCGTTATCGTCATGAAAAAAGGGGGTGTCAATGCAAATATTTCGTCATCGTTAATGAAAACCACATTGGTGTGGGTGGGTGACAGTAGCAACAAAAATGCATAATTAGCAAAAAGATACTCTTGGATTTGAATCAGTACATTTTACATCCAATGAAAGCAACAATGTTAAATAGTGCACTGATTGCAGTTTTCTGGCCCATCACCAATCTTTAAAATGTCTGACCTGCCGATTCCGATTTTGGTCGATACCAATTTTTTAAAAAAAATCTGACTCTGCCAGGTGCTATAAGGTTATAATGTTCTAATCTTATTTTATTAAAACACATTCAACAATACTCTTGAAACAATGCAAACTTGTTCTAACTGGACACGAGGTAGTGCTCACAAAAGCAAAAATGGACAGTGGCTGATTTTCAGACATTTGCGGAGGTAGATGAAAAGCCGATCTTTTCCACCAATTCTATCCAAGTATTGGCCGATCTCTGATCTCCCAAAATTAAGGATATCAATGCACCTCTAATGTTAACAAATAAATTGGACAATATTCTGCCAATGTAGTGATATTTCCACAGTTGTGGTCTTTACTGGTCTTGAAATAAAATCCCGAGTTCTCAATGTCCAAGACCAAGACTGAGTACAAATGCAGTCAAGTCGGAGACAAGACTGAGGTCATCAAAAAGTGNAGTTTTGTAAAAGCAGAGAAAAGCCTACAGTTTGGAGGCTGAATAGCAGGAAAGCAACTAAAACAAGCAGTCTTAGTGGCCCTCAAGGACATGGATTGGGCACTGGTGCTCTAAAAAATAAAAACCTAAGTGAGCCTGAAAGGACTCTTCTTTCCTTAGCTGTCTAGATACACAGTCACATTTCCTTTGTCATTTTATTAGACAGGTGAACTGAGGTCCATTATTGGCTTCAGCTGTCYTATAATAAGAGGGATGGGGGCCATCCTGACTCCCGTGGCCCTAAAATGACACAAAAATTACAGTCATTTGAACCAATGGAGCAAAAAGCTGTAATTATGAAAATGTCACACAGATATGAAGCCATCTTGTCTTACTCTGGACTCTAATCCTTCTTCCATTCACTTTTTATGTGAAACCAGATGTATTTCCCCAACACGTGTGTGTGTTTGGAGCTAAGAGTGAAGAGAATTAGCCTGAATCAAGACATTTTTCTCTCTAATTAAAGGCAGTGTCACCTCCAACTTAAAGGGCACAACAACGCCTTGCACCTCTTTTCACTAATTCACCTTATTTACGCGCTTTTAGTCTAGTTAATATCATCTCACCACGCCTCCTTGTCAATCTCCACATTTATAAGAGAAACAGCTGGGTCTGAACCTTCACCTGAAGAGTAGTAAAAACATGCAAAGCCTCTGTTGTCAATCACTTAAACAACAATGATTTGTTTGGCAAAGCCTTCAGTCWGATCCTGCTTTGAAAATTAGAAAACTGTTGCATTTTTTTGCCCTGATGACCAATCTGTTCACTGGTCAAAATAAAATGTTAAATTGCAAACTGATCAAAAAAAAACTGTTCATGAGTACAACACTTTTTTTCACCTTCTAATATTAGTGGTGTTTTTGTTTAAAGCTYTTTCCAATGAAGCTTTTCAGGGGAAAATTGCCAGAAAGTTGGTAATCTTTTAACACACAATCACTGAACGCTAAAGCTTAGCATGCGAGCACTTAGCTAAAAGTACTGCTGTGTCTAAGTACAGCCTTATTGAGCGACTTGAATAGCTGTAAACTGTGTTAGAGGTTCAGCTCAACCAATGTCGGCG
>NW_013952593.1:572280-573199 GCF_001266775.1 Austrofundulus limnaeus
AGAAATGCTTATTGTAAAAAAAATAAAAGTACACAGGCAGAATTTCATTGAAAAAGTCTTTAATGTCTTTTGTTGCTATAACAACAGCATCAGCAGGATTTTCACAAACCAAAAAAATATAAAAATTTAAAAAAATACTTTTTTTGCCAGTTGGGTTTTAGGCTCCACAGTGTAGGAAAGTCAAGGCATTAAACACTAATAAGGTGCAAAAATCACACAATATGTAGAAGTCGTGAAACAATTATTCAAATCTGTGGTTTTGTTTATACCTTGTTCTTTTACTCTTTATTTTCTCCCTTACCTGCTGTGAAGATCCAGGACTAATCCACTTTTAACGTGCAAGATCTTACAGCTTTATTCATAAAATAGAAGGTAAAAATTGATATGGGTGACATAAAAACTAGCGGTAACACTTTGTTTTAGTATAAAATTGATTTTTTTGCCCCCTTTGTCTTAGTTTCTCCTCATCACTGGCCTCAAACTGTGTTGAAGACAGTCATTCATAAAAAGTAGCAGTTTTTAGTTCTAGTGACAGCAGTGTAAAGGTTTATACAATCGCTTTTGTATGAACTTTTGTCTTAGCCATGCTCTAAATAGTCACAAGCTCATCAATCTGGTCAGAATAAGTTATTTCTCAAAATCATGGTCAGTCTGAGAGTAATCTACAACAGGGTAGAGTTTAATGATTTATAACCTTTTCACAAACCTTAATGGTGCGTTCACACCGAACGCGATTTCAGCTTCAAAATTGCAGCCAACGCTGAAGTTTGAAGCTTGTGCACTTTGAGGTCAGACGCAGGACAGCTCTTGAAGCGCTGCACGGCGACAGCCTCCCCGCCCCTCCCTCCTCTGTGGGGCTGTTTAATGTCGGACGAGGAAGTGGCTTTGCTTTATTAACAGACAGCCAGAACGTGTCACG
>NW_013952593.1:574063-581135 GCF_001266775.1 Austrofundulus limnaeus
CGTCTAGCCCTTCCTGTCTGTCAGTCAGCAGAGTTGTAGCTCCGCCTCCTGGTTTTACTGAAATAATCCATTTTCTCCAAACTCATCTCTAAGTGAGACACGCATGTTTTTATCAGCGATAAAACATTTGGAATTGTGCTGACTTGTGTTTGTCACATTACACATTTAGGTTTGGTTTGATATCTGTGTTAAAGTTAAGCACGCTGATGGCGTAAAACTGACACCATGAGTGAAAGGTCTGACGCAGGATGTGTAAAAGGTGACATGTTCAAAATCAAAACCCAAGTATGTATGGAGTACATTGTTTTTACTGGCACATTGCGGAACTGAACAATATGCCTTATATTAGCAGTTTGACATTAGCTTTGGCCACTTTTTTGTCTAGCTATGTATCCTCCTGAGTGTGCATTTGTTGGCCAYAAACACCACTGCGCCGTGCCACAGGCTGCCCTAATTTGTAGGCTCCTTCAAATGCAGCCCACAAAATCTCAAAAATGAAGGATGCATCTGAGTATCCTTTCCTGCCAAGGACATCTGTATTTACAATCACTTATCAGTAGAMCAAAGATGAAAAGTTTGCTAAAGTAATAATTTATTTGACAGCTTATATGCGGTATATGCGGTAGACGGTAGAAACGGTATGAAGTTGGCCTACGGTAGAAATTTTTACTCTACCGTCCTGTCGTCATTACGTCATCGCACCTGTGTGAACAGGGCTGCGAGTGCAGAGACAACTGGGCAGGAGGAGTTCGAAATAAAATGAAAAAATTATAGCGTTTTAAAATGCGTAAAGACAATAAATCCTCAAAATTTCCCCCTCCCGCTGTAGAAAAGTTACGTCAGGATCATTTCTTTCCTCTCTCCCTCCACGTCGCAGAGAGCGAAGCTTTAATAACAACAGGTTTTTCACACCCGAGTTGTCGGAGAAAAAACTTGTTTTTATGTATTGTTACCCACAGAGAGGATAAAAAAAGACATTGACGTTCGTTCAGTCATAAATCCATCTTGCTAATGTAAAGTCGGTTTCTGCTCTGATGATGAAGACACGCAACAGAGCAGCAGCTGATAAGTTCAGCAGGCAGAAGCTCATTGTATGGCAGGCTGATAATAAAGCAAAAATGCTGGGTTTGATTAAGATTAGTTTTCTGCAAAAAAAGCTCTAAAAATTACATTATCTTTACTTTTTATGATAATTTTCTACCGCGATATATACCGTTACAGTGAAGGGATTCAATTTATACYGTGATATGAATTTGAGGTCATACCGCCCAGCCCTAACAGCTTATATAACATTTAGATACACTGTCTTTAAATAAAATGAAAGCAAACACTACTAAGTGCAACCTTTGTAAATCTGTGGGTGGAAAATTACATTTTAAGCTTTRAACTTTTCTTTGTATTATTTCCAAACTCAGAGAGCCACCAGAAGGCATTTCCAATAAAGTGGATGAACAAAGAAYAGTACAGCTTTCAACTTTTTGCCAACAAATGAGCATTTGCCACGACGGCTCATTGGCTGGTGTTCCTTGACCCCTACAGATGGAGAAGTTAGCACTGGCCTTCACAACAGACGGCACTAAGTAGTCATAACTGATAGAAATAAATTAAAATTAAAATATGATGATTAATGTGTCATTAAATCAAGAATTAGCGACATTGTGCTAAACCATCCTTAATATAAAAACTGTATTATCCAAATARAGATTATAATTTTGTACAAAAATCTCCCCATTGACGAGCAAATTCTGTAAATAATGCTTCTTATTTAAGGAAAAAAGATAACTCTAAACCAGCAAATTCAAAACCATTATCTAAACGTCACCAATGTTCAGCATGATGAGCTTTATAATAGCACCAGCTTTCCACTGAGTAACCCTCAGGACTGAAAACAGCAGACATGCTATGAAACATGTTGGATGGAGGCAGAAAGGAGCCATCATAAACAGCTTATTTTAGATTTCAACAACAGTGGCGCCATGGGATTTAATTTTCTACCTAGTTATCCGAACTGAGTGTTTTTCTCGTCGTTCAGGCATAAAGTACCTGCTGTAAAGGTCAACAAGTACAAAGCCCTGCTTCTCCCACCCCTYGATTCTGCCAGGGAAAAAAAAAGAAAAAAATAAAGCGAAAATTCTGCTCAAATGAAGCCAACGTTTGAGTCCCTGATGCGTGCARGCAAATCAATGTGAGCACACTCACACAGAAATACATCTCCGTTCAGGTTATGTGGGTTGACTTACCGAAGTGTCCTTTTTTTCATTCCAGCGTGTAATGAAGCTATTCTCCCTCTCCATCTGTTGCACCTGGTCTACGTTGACCTGTTGGACACAGAAACATACATGTCAGAACTCAGAGCACAAAACATTCTGGTTGCATGCATTTGCAGTCAGACATTTACATTCACTTTAACATAAATGTCATTATGTGGGGCTTTAAACGACTGATTTGAACCTAAGATTTCAACAATTTTCAAGAATAAAAATTTGGTACACAAGTGTGAATTTATTGGAGATTGTTCCTACCCAAAAAGGTTAAAATTATATTCATGTCCAATTATGTACATCTGCCCCAGATGTTGCACTACACTTGTACTGTTTGTTGTTTCGACTGACAGGATAAAAAAAATTCCAGTCAATCTGATTTTACACATCACCTTATTTTTAAAATTGATAAACATTCAACATTCATTTTAATGAATATTCAGTCAGAACAAGCTGAACAGATAATCCACATCAACCACATGAACACGTAACTTTTTCTCTGCAGTARCAAAAAAAATTGACTGTGGTCCCAATAACCCATATAAATAATGGCATTAAACCTTTGTACTTAATATATGAACAGATCACCTGTCGTGAACGTACAGTCTTACACCTTTCTCCTGGTCCACTAATGCATAATCAAATGTCTTAAGCCATGGATTCTCAAACATTTTGGGTCTGGGGACCACTTACAAGGGTGAATATTTTCCAATGACCCCCTCATAAACCCATGCTGTTTTAAAAAAACTATTTATGTCATTTTAACCCCTGAAGCCCATGGGAAAAGTATCTTKTGTTTGGTTTAGTGTGTTTGTTTTACTACAGCTGTCCGTGGTAACAAACCCCCTTACACTGTTCCTGGGTCTGGAGCTGTCCGTGGTACCAAAGCCCCTCTACACTGGTTCTGAGTCTGGAGCTGTCCATGGTACCTAACCTCCTGGGGCTTGCTACAGTGGTTATTGTCATGATTGCTTAGGACAGATGACTTCTCATGGTTATGGTTGTCTTGATGTTGTTCTGGAGGATGAATTTGAGCTCTTCTGCCACACTTTTTTTCCCACTGCTTTTCTTAACGCCATCATTGTTCTTGAGTGTTTTGAACAAACTTCGGACACTCAGCTGCTGTGACATATTCTTAAGTGAAGCCACCAAGGTCATGCATCAAATGAGAGAACAGATAATTAATATGCTAACTTGCAACCATCTGGACAGGGATGTAAATTGCAATCTGTCAAAAAGACAGATGGCCTTCAGATTTTTCCGTCAAAACAGTCAAATACAGAAAATGTTCAGTTAACAAGACCCCTGATTTGCCTTCATTAATATTTTGCCAAATATCCCTTACAAAATCCCCCACTGACCACATGCTTTTTGTAGCTATCAACAAGATTTGGTCATAAATCTGACTGCATACTTCTTGGTAGAATTGGTAGAGTTAATTTAAATTGATTGGTTTCTTGGTGAGGACCCAGGTTTTAGACACAGACCACAATATTTTAACAGGTTTGAGGTTGGGGCTTTGGGAAGGATATCACAGAAGCTTGGTGTCAGTCTACCTCAGTAGACAAAAACAAGTTCTGACATGTGTTCGGGATCATTGTCCTGTCAGTACACAGGGTTGCATCCAAATTTCAACCATCTAGCTCTTGATGCAAGGTGGAGATGAAGAACTTCTATGTGGACCTCTTCCCTCAATAATACATCCACTTTGTGTAGTGCATCAGTACCACATTATGAGGCTTCCTTGGTTTGATAGGCTTACATTGACATCTTCAAACATACTTTTTGGGACTTTGGCCAAATAACTCATTCTTTGTCTTTTCTGTGATAAAGTTTTCCCATATAAGGTATTTGGGATGTCCACGTGGGGCAGCTTGAACACTAGCAACATTGGTAAGCTTGAGTCTTGGTGGTTCCTGGAGTGTCCCCAAACATCTCGGCCCACTTATTTTTATCTGAGCCTGACAGATGAGTATTGCTCAACCCAATGGGTGCTTTTAAACAAACTTCTTTCATGTTGGCAAAGAAAATCCACCAGCGAAAGTCATTCATGATCACCAGTAAGAAGTTAGTCCTTAAAGGGATCCCTGATTAGTTGTAACAGACTATTTGATAAACATATATTTTAACTGTAAAATAAAGACTATAAAAATACTGTAGGCTGTTTAATTTTGTAAATTTACACACAAAGCATTCTGGGTAAATGATGACATGGATAGGTTCTCGGTGTGAGCGAGCTATATCCACCCTGAAGATTAATCTTGGACAATTTCTGATGATCGATTCTTAAATGAAACCAGAGAGCGTTGATAGAGAGGAGAAGGTAGAAATGACTCAGCCTGTAACTGCAAATGTGGATGGAGGACAACAGAGCTGCTTCATGGAAGAAGAACCTCAGCTTAGCCTGTTAGCCTTTGTGCTAGCACTGATGCTATATTGCCTTATATGTATTAGCTCTGTGCTAGCGTGACAAACAAGCTAAACTGAGGTCCTCCATCCATATTTTCAGCAGGCTGAGTTACTTTTGCGTTCTCCCCTCTGTCATGTGAATGGAGGACCTCAGTGACGAGAGGAGAATGTGTAGCGTTGAGCGAATACATATATATATGGTGATAACATCTGGGCTAATGCTAAAGCTAACAGGCAAAGCTGAGGTTCTTCTTCCATGAAGCAGCTCTGTTGTCCTCCATCTATATTTTCAGTTACAGGCTGAGTCATTTCTACCTTCTCCTCTCTGTCAACGCTCTCTGGTTTCATTTAAAAGAGCCGATCGTCAGATATTGTCCAAGGTTAACCTTCATGGTGGGTATAGCTCGCTAGCAGCCTCGCACCGAGGACCTATCCCCGTCATCATTTACCCAGAATGCTTTGTGTGTAAATAAAATGACCCCATCCGTGTAATATATTTTAAACTTTTAGTTTAAAAATGATAAAAAACTAAACAGCCTACAGTATTTTTACAGTCTTTATTTTACAGTTAAAAAATTTGTTTATTAAATAAAGTCTAATGTTACAACTACCGGTAATCATGGATCCCTTTAAAAGGTCAAAGTAAGTGATATTCAGAGGTTTCAGCAGTACTTCTTTTAAGATTTTGTAGGAAGTATACTACAGGAATACCTAACTGAATTGTTGAGGGGCTACACTTACAGCCAACAGCTGGGATGGGAGGGTGGGGTTCCCTGATACAGTATTATGTAAAATACCAAGTACTATTATCTTTTATCTGTTCATTTAGTTGCATTAAATTGTAAATTTGAAACTAACAATTGATTTTTATACAGATTAAATTTAAAATAAAGTTTTTTTGGCATGGGTGGGGCTCATTGGCGAGCCAAATGTGACTAGTTGAAAAGCCCTGGTACACTGTATATTTGAGCATGTCTGTATAATTGTGACCCTGTACAGATTAGAAAAATCCATTATGATTACAAACTCGTGTACTCAATTCTTGTTTTCAGAATTGACTGGAGCTGTATAATCATACTAATGGTGCTGTATAATCATTCCACTGTGAAGAAAGAAGGTTTGAAAAAAATAATTATTAAAAGCTCATGATGAGTGTATGTAAACTTCTGATGCCAACTTTAAACCACGTTTCAGTAAAACGACACTACAAAGCCTTCTAAGAGTGATTTCAGAAAAGAAAGTTGGCTTGAAGCATTCGACACCGCTCAGCATCGAGACAATACTCCATTTTTTAACAAAACTCTATGTGGGAAATGACATTTCTTCTTCCAACTTATTTTTTAAACTTCATTATCATTTTCAAAGAACAATTTGCTTTGTTCAAGTTATACGAGTGGCAGAGAAGATTGTGGGGGCCTCGCAAATTTCATCGTGTGCGTGTTTAGACCTGATAATGGGCCCCGGCGACGACAGCCCAGCGCAGAACCAGGCGCTTTAATTAGCGAGACGTCTCACTCTTTTTATGTCACTGCGAGTGTATTCAACTGGCATTGGGGGTTTATGATTGGTTGGGCTTAATGGCTATTTGTCATGCGGATGACGGCGTCCCGAACCGATTTGGAGCAAATGCCTCTACTTTATTGCCTGAACAAGAGAGAGCCAGGCGTTCCGTAGGGAATTAGGAGTCGCTCTCTGTGCTGTCTATCCCATAAAGCCAGGCAGCTCTCCAAGGGTAAAACTGATCCCGCACCAACCCCTCCCGCCCGTCCACACATCAGCAAAGTCAAGCCTGTTGTGTAGATTTGGCAAAGACTGTTCTGCTCCCCAGATGGTTGAAGTAAAAAGAGTGTAAATAAAGTCATGCCTGCAGCTCGCTTTAAATATGCAACATATTATCTGCATATTCGGTTGATCTGTCACTGTGTCTGCAACGCAGAAGGTCGAGTAAATCAGACTGTGTGTGCTACAAGTTTTACAAGGTTTCAATCACGGGCTTTAGGAGACGGATAAACAAATCTGACACTGAAGAAAAGCAACRGGGATGTTTAATGTGCCCAGGCTGTTACAAAGCCTTGCTACTGGTGGTAGAGTACAGTTWAAAAAGTTCAAATAAAAGAGCAAAGAAGTTGAAACTAATAGAAAAGGTCAGCTTCTAAGGTAMAATGTGCGTAAAAATAACAGATGACCAGTCAATGTCATCATACAACACAATAAATGTGTTAAATAACATAAAATTAAATAACATAAAACCTAATTTCCCTCTGGGATCAATAAAGTATTTTTGAATTGAATTGAATTGAAAAAAGCAAGGTGATTCCTTATTTTTTGCAGGTTATATACTGTATTTCTGCAAAATCAAGATACCAATCCACGTATACGGTAGATTGTTCTTGGGCTTTTCC
>NW_013952593.1:581225-594699 GCF_001266775.1 Austrofundulus limnaeus
ATTTACTAGGGATGCATGATATATCAGCACTGACATTGGTATCAGCCGATATTGTTCATTTTTTAGAATATCTGTATCGTAAAAAGAGGCCGATATTAATGTCCGATATACATTTTCCATTTTTTAGTTTTGTGGTTTTGTTGTAGTAGGCAAAATGTTTGGTCGAGTGGTAYCTGTTTGATCGTGATAGTGATATTGACGCTGCGCAGCCAGGAATAACTGAAGTAGAGCCATGTCAGAGGACTGGTCGTTTATTTACGGTATCAAAAAAAGACCCAAGTGTGTTTGTGCGTATATGGATATAAATTTGTGTGTTTGTGAATGATCGGTAAAAATCGGTTATCAGCATAATACCGATAATAATATCGGATATCGATATTGGCTGAAATTTTGATATCGGTGAATCCCTAATATATATATAAAAAATATATAGTTTTAATATGTAGAGATACCGAGAAATGTCAGAAAGCTGCTTAAAAATGGAAATCATTCCTAAAGATATTGCCAATGGCTTTGCTCAAACCCTATTTTACATCACTTGGAATACTGAAGCATTTTTTAATGGAAAAATCATCAGCTCTCAATGAGATGCACTGACTCCAAAATAAGACAAATGCAAATTCAGGCCATGATTTCCGGTTCCGCCAGAAGGTGCCAAATGGTGCACTAACCAAATAGTTTATCTTTGCTTTAACCTTTAAAAAATAAATAAATAAATAAATAATAAAACTGCAGCATTTACTTTTGCAATTATCATTTATCTTGTTTAGATTTTTCTCATTGTATTTTAAAAGGGAAAACCAAAGAACAAACAATACAAGGGGACTAATATCACTGTTACATTGTCCTTTTTTGCATAGCCCATTGCTTTTCTTTAAGTCATCAGCATTTTCTAGAGATGTGTCTTGAATCCAGCTTAAATACCCACAAAACAATTCTCAAACCACAATAGTAGCAAATATAGCATAAGTCTGTTTTTTTCTCAATCTTATGCAATGTATGTTTATGTAATAAAATGTTGGATGTTATCTAACTTACAGCAGGAAAACCCATAATCAGTCACAAATTGCAGCTTAAAGCTTCTGTTATGTCTCCCGTGTCCAATGAAATAAAAGAAAGGGCTTTTGTTGACTCACACTGAAGAGCGTAACGTAGTTGCTGATAAGGTCATGAACCACACTAATTTCCTGTGAGGTTTGCCCCCGAGTCTGAAACAAGCAGGCGGAGAAGACGGTGGCCAGTTTTCCACCTGGCATTTGGTTGAGGTGGGAGCACTGCTGTATCCTGAACCAAAAGAAAAAAAAGAGAGAGAGAGAGAGAGAGAAAGAGAGAGAGAGAGAGAAAGAGAGAGAGAGAGAAACCTTCAACGGAAACAGAGTAACACGGCTCAAAAACAACTGCCAACATCTTCTGCACAGGCGCACTCCTGATCTCTAACTGTGGCACGAACGCATTTAAAACAAAATCAAATGCCAGGCTTTAGGCCAAGCTCAGCCCCGGGCCAATTAAATCTTCCTGAAAGAGTTTGTGTAATTAACAGCTAAATTGCAACCAGTGCAGGTATCTGAGGGAGTGGTGTGTAATGTGAGCATCACTGAATGAGACATAAGGACAGCAGAGTGTCTGCTTCTTAATCCAATTAGAGGTGGAACAACTAGCAGCTTTGTGCTGTGATGTTGCAGCAGGATGAGATCCAGCGTGTGATTCTGGCTCTGTACTAAATTTGATCTTTTGTCGAGTAAATGCTTTTGTTCTTGTTTGCAGAGTTTTAATTTAAAAACAGGCTGGTTTAGTTTTATTCCACACCAGCTTGTTTTTGTCACTGAAGTATYGTGCACATAAATCCAGTCGGGTGTGAACACTGAAAATCTATCATTTTAAAAGTGTATATTCAGACTGTTTGAAGTAGGGTTCTGTGGAAAAAATTTAAACAGGTAATATCTTACCTGTTGTAGATAGGTATTTGAACAACCTGAATTTAAAGTGCCTGTGACGGGCACTATCTTCAAATACAAAAAGTCAAAGAAAACATTGTTATTTTTAAGAAACTTGATTTTATATATTTTGTTACAAAACTGGCAGATTTTCTTTTGAACTTGGCTCAGCCAAAGAGAAACAGGAAGTGACATCAAAAGGGAACACGTTAAGTTTTTGCTTTTTCTTTTTTTCTAAATATTATTTGAACTCTGACTCTTTATCTCTCTGATAGACTCAAAATGATCTAAATAAACTTTAGATTCTTCTCTACAGTCTGTGTTAGTTGTTGTAGCAATGCTCTATTTTCATGCAGGCCCTTTGACATCACTTCCTGTTTCTTCACATCCAAATATCTCAACAATGGTTCATCTCAGCAGCGTGAACTTTTTTTTTTGCAATATCTTATCCATATTATCTTTCCAAAAAGGCATTCATATTTATTAGACAGACTTGATGTCACAGGCACTTTAATTCAGACCAGATTGACTTAAAATTGATGGGTCCGAGCACAAGATTATTAAAAAAGACTAGAGTGGTTTAAGCAAACAAATTTTTTTAACCATTGCATCATGGTCTAATTTGCACATGATTATTGTGTGTAATTTTATGGTTATTTATCCACTTTTCCATCCATTATCACCTATTTTCTACCAGAGCAACATATTGTTTGAGCATTATCACAATGTACGTGTGTGCAATAGTTACATCGAAGGTTCTGTAATGTCAGAGGCAAATAAAATCAACGTGTTGTTTAGGGACAAAYCACTAAACTGTAAATCATATCACTAAACAACTTTTATTTTGATGAGTTGCTACCGTTTTTGGAAGTGGGTGGTTTTGTGTCAAAAAACTAAAACTTTCATTTTGTTCCGAAACCTCTGACAATAATAGCAACATTTTTCGAAGGAATTTTGGTGAATTTATGAGCTGTGGAGGAAGAYGATGATGATCTTGACAAAAACAAGGAAGATGAGCGAATTTCACACTTCAAAAGATCTGAATCAAATAAAAAAACAGAGAAATTTAAAAAAAAAATACATAGTATTTTTTAAGATGAGGATTTCAGCAACGTGTTGCTAATTGTCTGGGTTTTTAATAATRTGCCATACGTTCTGTCTTTGATACAAAATACTAGCAAGCTCTCCAAACAATATAAAATTTATTTATCCTTTTCCACCCAAGGACATAGCTTCGTCAGAGGTAAGCATCCTTTCCCATTCAAGCATGCATTTTGAAGGACACGGCAGCATATTTATTGTACAGTATTTATGACTAACTCTAGGAACCTTGCCAGATTGGTAATACAAAAGAAAAATCATTAAAAATTAAAAACCACACACAGCAGAGTGGGCCGTAAGAGAAGAAAAGGAACAACAGGCTAATCAGTAGGATACAAATAGCCAATTGAGGGGAACTCGGGTACACCACCTTGAGACTTTGTACTTTTTTCTTCTATGATCAACACAGCAAAGGTCTACAATTCAACTTTTGTTTTAGTTACAACAGGGTCAGCAGACAGGAAGAGGGAATCATATGACTAAATGGTTGTTGTTTTTTCAGAACTATTGAATGAACAAGATGGTGAAAGTGGTGACCAATGCTTTCTGTTCAGTAGCCTTTTTTTAGTAAAAGCCTACAGTATCTGGTTTTAAAAAATCTTAAAATATTGTTTATTTTCTTACATTTTGCCAAAAAGAAAAAAGTACGACTTTTTCTTTTCTTTTTTTAAGGTGGCTTTAATGGCTTCCAGTCTTGCTTAAGTTTTTTTCTTTCTTGACATCAATTCCGCTTGAAGCTTTAAGTATTGCATGAGTAGCCTACTACCAACTTTTTTGTGACAATTACAGATTTCCAACGGAGAAGATATATCAACAGTAAATGTTCAAAAGGTTTTACATGTATTTGGATCAAAGTTGTGTCGACACAGAACAGACAACCTTAGCTACTAGCAAAAGAACCAACATAGCCATTTTGACGACTAAGTACTAACTTTTTACCCAGCAGCCTGTCACTAATCCCCTACTTGTTCACTTTTTTTTAAAGGAGGTAACAAAATTTGACAGAAATGTGGATTTTAGTACTCTCAGAAGTAGCCTGGTAAAAGCCAAACCCTTGTTCTACGCTTTGCTTCGTACAGAGGGTCCAGACTCTCGGCTATTGAGAAACGATTTCTTGCTGGAGGCGTGGCCTCTGTTGAAGTTTAAAATTATTGGAGATTTTACCCAATCGCTAACGTTTGGCCGTGATGTATGTAGTGCACCATCTCGACCGTGAAGGAAGCTAAGCTAAGAAGCGAACCGGAAATTGTGTGCGCTGTAAACAACCATCTCCGACTTGGAAGAGAGAAGTACCGAGCCAAACAAGATGGCTGTAAACGAGTGCTGCAGCTTTGTGAGACAAATTTAATTTAATATAGAAGCCTTGTAATTATGGACTGAATGATTTCAGTCACTTACTCCACTGCCATTGCTAAGCTACAGGTAGACAACAACAGCGCAGAAAATCATCATCATCATTTAGAACTCCTCTTTACGTTCGCTGATTGGCCCGATTGAAAATCTATAGGAGAAATCCATGTCAATGGGAGAAAGCCCAGACAGAGCAGAGAAGGGAAATTAGAATCAAGCAAAATTGCATAAGAAGGCTAGGCTATAACAGAGGAATTAGCATAAATATTCGTCATACAGTTGATCAACTGAAGAATAAAGCACCTCTCATGTCCCATCACGCCTTTACAGGATTTTTTACTTTTAGAAATTTTCAACCTTTGTTTTCTTTCATTTACTTCATTACCTGAAATTTTTTGAGGACACAGTGACAAAAAAGCACAAAAGCATACAGTAACTCAAAAAAGGGACTACACCCCTCACTTTTGTTGCCAGAGGTTTACACACATTTATGGCTGGACTTAGTGCAAAAAAACAGCTAAATTTTGTTACTTTGAGGAAATTTTCACTATTATTTAAGCTGTTMATTGAATAAATTGCATCAAAGTGTGTTGTTCCATGAAACTATATAATGAAATATTTCTAAAAATGTGAGGGGTGTACTCACTGTTGTGAGATACTATCTTTCAATAGGTGAAAAAAGCTAAAGCTATTAAAGCTAAGAAAAATATCATAACATTATTGAGAAGTTTGGAGAATTATCACTAAAAACTACTTTAAACAATTACAATAAAGTCTGGCAGGCTAAAAACAAAGAAAAGATMCAACTCAAGACTTGTAAAATGAACTATACTTTGCTACATTTTACACCTTGAGACTTGTAGATGTACAACTTCTCAGAATACGTCTCAGAAAACAACATGCAACACAACAAATTATGTTGTTTTTATTTGTTCTAAAGCTCTGCGAGATGCTTTATTGYTATTTGATTCAGGGAAAAAAGACATGCTAATAACAATTAGGAATAAAAACTGAGGTCTGCCTCTAACGAAACCCTATTACCCTTAATCAGCTTAAGTAATTAAAAGCATCCATATTTTGTTTGAGAAATTAATATAAAATMATCCATGCCCAATAATAATTTAAAGTGGGCTAAATCAAGACAAAGAACAGAAAGAAACACAAGAGAAGAGCAGGAAAAAAACTAAGAGATAAAAATAAATAAGAGAAAAGTAGGGTATTCTGCAGTCTGTTTCACCGTTCACATTCTAAAAACACACAAAATATCTACACAACCTGCAGGGAAGCTGCTTTGTCAGCAAATTTGATATGAAATTCCACTTTCTGCCAGAGGAGTGTTTGTGTGTGATGGTGATTTAAACTGATGGCGTTTTTTATTTATTTATTTTTTCTCTCTCTCCCTTTTGGACTCCAACACCTTTTTCCCAAAGGGCGCAGCCCAGATACGTCCAATAGAAAACAAAATACAGAGCGAGGTAATTACGACCAGACAGGGGTGTTTTTGCAGGGTAATGGATTTTAAGACGACTTCAACGAATAACTTTAGGCTACARTCTAAAATTTGTTGAAGCCAAACTTATAGAAACTTTATAAAACATCAAATGTTACATTGTTTTCAGAAAAGAGCTGCCCCCTTATTAACCTTACAGACCTTTTAGGTGTAAAATAAACTCAATACAAATCAATCTGAATGTGTCAGTGTGAGCTTGTGTGTACCGGTACAGGTGTTGCAGCAGAGCCTCCAGGGTTGACCTGTTGATCTTTGGTAAACTCTCTATAAAAGTGGAGTACTTCTTCACCCTTCGTCTCTCATCCTTCTCATCTGCAAAAGCAGAMAAACAGTTTTAGGAGTAGGGTTGGACAAAATCTTATCAGATAATGTAGAAATTGACTGATAGTTTGTAAGTATATGTTTGAACACAAGGTTAATAATCAAGAAAAAAGATAAAAGCCAGTACAGTTGTCATCTGTAAACTGTCACCTTGTTCATTCTGATAATTTTATTGCCAATATCACCCAATCCTACAGTATTTAGGAGTATGGATAAAGAGACATATTTATTTATAGTTTTATACAAATCAAATAGTTTGCAGTTTTTTTAGTGGAAATGGTCAGATTTTGCTAAAATGGCTTCATCTGTGCAATGACAGTTATATGATTTAATCGGCTCATTTGGTGAAACTCAAGTGTTAAACATGTGCTGGCAGCCATATTGCTKGGMTGTTTTATGAAAAGACAAAATATTRTAGTAATCAGCGAGTACTTGCCCAGATTTGTCTACAAACCAACTACTTTACAAAATCCACCAAAACATACAAACATTTTCTGGTACTTTTTAAATATTTTACATGAAAATTGGTTTAATGTGTAATATATCAGAACGTCAAACCCTATAGGTTTCAAAACTTGCATTTCAGAAACACCCGTTCTTCCTCCTCTGTCACCTAACATACCCAGAGCAGACACCCAGTACGGATAAAGCTCCTTGGTCAGCAGAGCATCTTCTGCTTGGGATAAGAAGCTCTTCAGGGTGTCGGTCACATCTTCCAGGTGATGCTCCTTTTCCCTCAGCTTCACGTTTCGCGCATCGCGGGTGAACTCCTCCAGGAGGAGAGACACCCTCGCAGGGTCCCCTTTCCTCTGGTAGACCCCCTCCTGGCACAAACCTGGTGTCACAAGATGATGATTGAATAAAAATAAAACTACCAGAATCCCTTTTGTCTCTGTGACTTAGAGAATTACACAACCTTACGGTGACTTTGAGCTGTAGGATTAAAAAAAAAAAGAACTACATAAACACATTAGCATTTAAATTGCAGGTAGGATGAAATGTTGGTTTGAGGTAAATTAACCTTCTTTTCCATTTTATGGTTTCAAACACATTTTTCTGTCTATTATGCACTGCCAAGGCAGGACTCAATGCAAAATAGATTTTGTGCTTAAATTTTTCTGGACTAATCCCACAGTAGTGCCACACAAATAAAAGGTGTCTAAAAAAATACTGTGTGTAAGTGTGTGTGTGTGTGTGTGTGTGTGTGTGTGTGTGTGTGTGTGTGTGTGTGTTGTCTGCTGAATGAATAAGTTCCTGAACAAGAAACTGATTAGTCATGGAAAATTCTTTTTTTTTTGTTTGCCTTTCTCTGTGCTGCCAAATAAACTCACCATACTGAGTGACAAAAGCAATGCAGCTGTCCACTATAATGGGGACACCATTTTTCGTCAGCTGCTGGTCACCGAGCGCTTTGCCATCGGTGCCAGCAGCCAGCGTGATGGCCGAGTGCCACAGTGAGAAGTCCATCTTGTTGAAGCCATGGATGTAAAGTATTCTGTTTAAAAAAAAGGAAGAGAAGAAAAAATAGAGGGTGGAAAGCCATGATTTCAAGGCACAACATGATGTTTGGTGTTCCAACACCTAAAGTTCACATATAAGGCTCTTCTAAATCATTAAAACAACAACCAACAAGATTAAAGGAATCCAAAAGCACTTCTGCAGAACACACAGCTATAAACAACTGGAGCTTTCCCGTGAGGTCTGATCAAAAACATACAAACAGCAATTAGCGAAGTAAGCACAAAGTCTTGTTGCGTTATAATAAAAGGGAAGCAAAATTTAAAAAAATTCTCCACTTGTGCGAGGGCTGTGGTGTGTTAAACTCCCACTTTCTATCTCAGGCAGGCAGTGTAGCAACGCTTTAATTACCACATATCGTTACAGTAGGTGAAGTGCATTCAGACTAACAAGACAAAAAGGTAAAGTTGAAGCTAACAATGTTGCCTCGCTGTTTCAGATTCCAAAAAAAAAAAAAAAAAAAAAAAAAAAAGATGCCAATTAGCAAGTTTTGGGAGGATTTTTTTTTTATTTCATTTCTCCAGGTCATACCTTCCACACTCCACCATCAACAGGACTTGGATCTTGTCCTCGCCCTCAGTATGTGTCGAGACAGCTGTGGAGAGAAAGGGCAACCAATTAAATTAGAAAAAAATCAGGTTACAAAGCTTTGCAATTTTACTGCAAAGTAATTTCTTGAGGACATTTTAAATTTGGCAATGACAGCTGTTTAATCAACATAAACTGCATAAACACTGTAAAAGGTCTAGAGGTAAACTTGGCATTTGATTATTCTGTTACTAACAGGAAGCAGTGTACATTTCCTATTTGAGTCAACCAAATGACACCTCTGGACATACACCCATAAATCACGAAACTAATCATCTTAATATTAAAGACAATAATGAGCTGAATCCTTAGATATTTTAGACATTAATTCATGCAAATCCAGGTTTTAAGGCTTTGTCTAATCCTTAATGTCCTAAGGTCTGTTGTGTTGGAAAACAACCACTCGTTTCCAGACAGAAATTAAGTTCTCCAAAAGTCATCATAGTTAGGCAAAGAGATATTCAGAGACAGAAACAATAACCAAGGAAACACTAAGATACAGTATTTGGATTGATATGTATTAAGGCATTTACTTCTTATTACACTTCCTTGACACACACACTATCAGGTAATAAAAAATAGCATTCAAATCAATAAATAAACTGCAAAAACCTAATGTAATAATGTTACAGTCATACATATCAACCCGTAGAAGAACCCAAGGTCACACAAGAGTACATTGAAAAAAGTCCACATCCACAGTTTTGATCTTTAAAGGCCGAAAGTAAAAAGTAGGTAATATAAAAATGGTTATCCATGATCCATCCTGTCCTGAAATCATTTTGTTATTGCAACACTCCTGGTAGTGCTGCTGCAATGTGCATCACATTCTGCTACTGTTCTCGCAACAGCTACCAGCCTGGTCTCATCACGCAGCTGCCATGGCAATTCCACACTCTCTAAGTGTCAGTAAATCTTGTGCTATGCTCCGCCATCCTTCAGTTGCCTTTTGGACCCCAAGTAACAACCACTTGTTCCTACTGTGCTCAGGATTGTTGGACGAGAAAGAAAATAGGGTGGATGTGGTTAAGATTTTGCCCAGGGAATCCCTTCACCGTAGTCCTCTCATACAGATGGTGTTTCTTCCTTCTTACCAAGGCTAAAGATGATGGAGGCCTAAAAACCATGCGCCTAGACAAACAAATTGACAAACTTTGTCAAAAAACAACCCAATGCATTCGTGAAACCAATGGGCAGTGGTGGGCAGCGCTAACCCAAAAATTAGCTCCGCAATTTCTAAAGGGCTTATGAAAATATTTAGGTCCGCAAGTTCAAAACCGCTATGCCATAGAAAACTAGCGGAAGCTAATTTTAAAGCGGAAGTTCCTGAAACAGAACTTTGGCTCCTGGTGTAAAAATTWAAAAGTTGTTGAGGCTTGCTAGTTCGGCTGATTCTTTAAAAAGTTGTTTAGGATTGCTAGTTCGGCTGCTTCTTTGTCTTTTTCTTTTGTTTGTTGTAGATTTTTCATTAAAGAAGCATCAGTAAAGTAATTTTAAAACTGTTTGTTGGAAAACTGAAGCGATGCATTCTGGGTACATGACGGATTTGATTTGTGACGGGAAATGAAAGTTTTCCATGTAGTTGCTCCAGTTGACCATTAGATGTCTGTCTAATCTCGTTGGTGGATTGCTCCGACCAATTACGTCAAGTATTGATCTCCAGCGTTTAAACTTTATTCTTTTTTTTTTTAAAAAGGAGCTCGGATTGTAAAGTAAAATAAATCAATAAATACAAAATATTAGTATGGATTACAAACGTTTACTGTTTTTGCTGGGAAAGGGAGTACTAAACATTGCCTTCCTGCTACGTAATGAAACACAAAGCATTGTGGGAAATGAGAACCGAGACTGAGAGCAACTGTCAGCAAGGATGTATACCTTTCCAATGTGTGTTTAACTGGGAGGGGTGCTTTGGATAGATCACATGTTTTGTGATTAATTGACAACCATACCTTCCGCTGTTCAAGATAATGAGATAATGATGATTGGTAGATAATTAGTTATTAGCGGTCCTGCATTTTATTTTTAGAAAGTGAAAATCCGCTTATGAGTTATAAATTATTATTATTATTAGTAGTAGTAGTAGTAGTAAGACCGCTAAAGCGCAAACAAAATATTTAGGTCTGCAATTAGCGGATTTGTGCATTAGCGGACTGGTGTCCACCACTGCCAACACTAAGTTAGCTTGTTCTGACATCGGACATTGTAGCATTTGTCTGCACTCTGACATGGTCTGAGAGAATTGTAGCCAAATTTTAATAGGTCATGTAGGTTGTGGTGAGCGTAGCTGGGTCATCCAGTGTGAAGGTAATCAACAAAACGGACTACATTGGTGCTCAATATAACACACATGGAGATGTTGTATTGTAGCAAGGTAAACATTCCTTTTCACTGGCAGTTTTATGTTGTTGGAGAGCCTTTTAAAAGAAACTCAGTGGAAAGAAAAGTGGACGAACAATGTAGTAAATACAGTGGGAAATGCAAAATGCAAAGGTGCTTTGTTGCTGTAATGGGAAACATGAATTCAGGCTTTCTGCCACTGCCCTACTGATGGCAGTTTAAACAGGAAAGCAAAGTGGGGCATAACTACTGGTGTTAATTGTCCTCAATCTTTACATAAAAGGTCTAACTGCTAATACAAACAACTGCTTTGTTGGCAGTATTCAATGCATGAATAAAAAAAGAAAAAGAAAAACAGATTTCCGAGTTACTGACATTCTTCATCTGCACAATCAATCTTTTGAAATGGGAATAAGAAAGCGAGATACAGAAGGACTGTGCTGAGGGACTCAAAAGCTCAGCCATAATCTCTTTGGGGGCTTCAAACAGCTGCTTGGATCATGGCAACAATCACACACAACAGAGAAAGTCCAAAAAAAAAGAAAGAAAGGAAGACAAGAGAGACACGGCTCTGCTCAAATCTCCTAGCAACAACATCTGGCACTTTCATCACACTCACCAACTGATTGTGCTCAAGTAACGGGCAAAAGGATGAAAAAGAACTGAAACAAAGTTAGAGGAATAACAAAGTTATAGTTTAAGGAGACTGATTGGTGTCTTAATAAACACCTGTATGTTGTAATTACCAACAAGAGTTTAAACATTGGTATTTATAGCCAAATTTCCCATGCAGTGTATTTCTTTAAAGGATAATTTACAACCAAGCCACGAGAAAAATAAAAACATTTAATTTCTTTAAACATCCTGATAAGTCTACTATTTAATTTGACTGTTGGCGAGAAAGACAGCTGCCTTTATTTTTGACTGACAAGTCTTTTGTACGGGCCTTTGGATGCTGAGCCAAACAGCAAAATCAATTAATCCCCCAAAAGTCTACTTTTACAAATGTTTTTTTATTATTATTATTATTATTTTATGTGTGTGTGTGTTTTTTGATGGTGGTTAGGCTTTTTTGTTTTTGTCTGGCACGTTTTCAAGGGCAAAGCATTTCTCAGTCGGAGTCACGTGACAAGAAAAGAAAGGCAAAGAACTTAAGAGACTGACTTGAGAGGGGTTTATTAACGGCGTTATCAGGTAAATGCAAAACACTTGTCATAGATGTTGGAACAAACACAGAAATCCTCATTCATCTGTCGAGCAGCTCAGTGGGAAATGTTTCATTACTTAATAATGTTTGTGTGATAAAGACCTAAAGTCTGCAGCTTTGTTCTCACCAAAAACTACATCTTTATGATCTTTTCATTACAAAATAAAACGTTTTGGGCTTTTGTTTCTTCTTTTTCGTATTTTCCTCTCTTTTTTTCCACTACTTTGGTAGCAACTCCTTCTTGTGGGATTAGGTAACACATGCTGTTATTATAGATACAAGTAAAACCTGGCAAATTCTCCTATTGATGTATTAAACTGATTTAGAATGGAAGCTTTAAAAAACAAGGTTATGTGGAAAGGTTATAATCAATTAAGATTTTACCAGTCGTAGATGGCGCTTTAAAATATCTCAGTTTGGAGAAATAATGGCTAGTCTGAGTGAGGCCAAGACCAACAAAAAAAGGTTTAAATAGTTCATGCAACCACTAATTCAATCATTTATATCATCAGCTTCATATGGTTAATCCAATAGAATTTGTGCTTATCTGTAAGCACAAAGATGTGAATTATTTTCCCCCAAACAATCTAAAATCTGAATGTACTGTATTTTCCAGGCTATATCACACTTATTTCTCACAGTTTGGCTGGTTCTATGATTTAGGGTGCATTCACAYCAGGRAAGKCCTTTGGTCCACTTGTTTGGTCTGGACCAAAAGCGGACTTTATTTTTCATTTGGTGTGGTTTGCGTTCGCATTGTGCTTTTTTGCGAGCACACTATAATTTAAATAGAAAGCCACGCAGTCTTTTCTGCTTGGTCTTCAGAGGAGTCGGATGCTTTTTTGCTTTCTCTCCCGAACCTGTCCCTCCTTCCCTGCTTTGCAGCTGTGTCAAGCCTTTCTTCTTCTACCTATCATCTGAAAACAAAAGGAATTATGGATTTGGTCAACTGATCTCTGAACGCAATCAACACTATTTTTTTCCACACTGAGATTGGAGCGTGGGGAGCTCAGCTGTCTGAGTGGAATGGTTGTGGCCGGGCGAGTGTCTGGGTCCTGGGGGTGGAACCTCATTGGTTTGGCCCCGCTTACCATCGAAGACATTGAAGATCTGTTCATATTTGGATTTATGATAAATGGATTCCTGCTGATAGGCTGTGGGGGAGTCCTGGTTTATCGGAAAATAAAAGTGATCCTGACAGCAGTCCAGGAATGTCAAAAGCTGTCAGGGACCGTGGATGGGATCTCCCGTACTGGGAATGTACAAACTCAAATGCTGGGGGATATAAGTCGCAAACTGGATGTGATTCTGACGGGTATCACAGTTCAGCAGCGTGCCCGTGAGGAGTGAGTTCACAACTGGGTAAAGTTTCATACGGAGAGAGGAGAGGAGGTACTGGAATTTGGAACATTGTTTTTTTTTTTTGCAACACAGAGATGCAGTTAAGACTCAAAGCAGAGAAAACCAGGCTGCTTGCCCCAAACAATTATGTTTATTATTGGATCCCTGCAGCTGGTGACCTTGGGTTGCCAGCTATCAAAMCTCCCTGGATGACATGTGAGAAAAAAGCCTCGACCCCCCCCCACCACCACCACCACCACCACC
>NW_013952593.1:594709-602982 GCF_001266775.1 Austrofundulus limnaeus
AAGTTTCAGACGGAGAGAGGTGAGGAGGTACTGGAATTTGGAACATAGGCTTTTTTCCGCAAACACAGAGATGCAGTTAAGACTCAAAGCAGAGAAAACCAGGCTGCTTGCCCCAAACAATTATATTTATTATTGGATCCCTGCAGCTGGTGATTTTGGGTTGCCATCTATCAAAACTCCCTGGATGACATGTGAGAAAAAAGCCTCGACCCCCCACCCCCCCATCCCTACCCGTATCACCCGTGAGTGGATCAGTCCGAAGGCCATGTTGGGTGGAGACAGAGAACTGACTCTGGTGATTTGTGCCTTGGCTGACAACAACTTKTTTCGGACTCTGGAGGTCTTTGATTGGTTCCAACACGGAGKACTAACCTGGAATGTCACCGGCTGYGCCGAACCCCTCCCYATACCATGTGTTTGTCCCCCCAACCTCCTTCCCTCCTTCGCTGCCTTGCACTTGCAGAGTGGTTTTTTTAGCGCATGGTTCTGTGTTTCTGTGTACAACAGCATCAAAGCTCTTTTTTCACTCACCTTTCCTAGTGTGTGTGTATTTTAAGCTGCAAAAGGTAGCGCACCTTAGTGCCAAAGACCGTGGACATTCGTTCTCACAYGTTTATGTGTGTCTTCTCTGAACGGATGTTCTAAACYGCAAATTCCTAGTCTGTGTTTATCACTGACAGTGACAAYAAATCTCTTTCTGATTCTGATTCTGACAAACWTTGCTCYCATTGGACAGAAATGATGTGGGCRGGACAGAGCACAGACCCAAAACAAGATGTAATTTTCAAAATGCTCCRTGTTCAATGACTCACAGCGGTTCATTTTTTCTAGTGTAGTGGTAGTGTTAGCAACACTGAAGGGCTAAATGTTAAATACTGGTAAATGGTAAATATTGGTTCCATTTGAGGTCGGTCCRTAWTCATACCAGAAGTGAACCGCACCAGAGTTTAATTGGAAGCAGACYGAGATCACCTCAAAAACAGGTCTTGGTCCAGTTGTTTGATCYGAACCAGGGTTTGCAYGAGTGTATTCACACCTGCATAAATGGTCTGGACCAACAGGGGAAACGAATTCTGGTCCATTTAAAAAGAACCAAATGTGTCCGGTGTGAATACACCCTTAAAGTCAGGTGTAACTCATGTTTTCTTTTAGGTACATTGTTACAAAATTTCCCAAAACTGCAGGTGCAAAACTGAGGCATGATTAATGATTGCTGAGGGAACAACCAGAKAATTTATCTCCAATAGACTGGTCTTACTAGCTAATAAGAGTAATGTGTAGCAGCAAACTTTAGCTTAAAAATGAATAGAAACAGCTGCTTCTTTTTTCCCATTTTTTTTACTAAACACACTAGGTGTGGTTGGTGTATATATTTAGTTTAACTAAATAMTGAATTAAACTTTTTTTATTGGGTGTCATAGTAAAGCAGGATAATAGATCCTGCTTTGCCACAGTCTTCTGCTTTTTATCTTAAATTTGAAATGTTTAAGAAGAGAAATGAGCTTGCCTTTTTTCCCCGCTCACCTAGCCTCCTGACAAATTATACAGAACAAGTTTAAAGTGCTCATCTTGTTAGAAAGAGATTTCATTTGGTAACTTTCTAAGAGGGAAAGCTGATTGGTCACTGTGACATCTAATGATTATCCAGCTCAATCTGTCATTTCCCCCTCCTTTTACTTTGGTCCTTGTTATTCGTGCTTCAGGTGTCTTGGCAAAAGACAAATCAAGAAGATCAATCTCCTCTCAAGAGGTGATGACATTTTGAGAGCTACTGAACGTCTCATTCTTTAAGTATTATCATCATTAGCATGGAGTGGATCAATTTCTGGGCTGGTGACCAAAATTGGGCCAATAAATGGTCAATACAGAACATTTATTAGTAAATGTCAACTCTTTCTCTCTTTTTTTGCTTGTTTGTTTTAAAGACAAATATACTAACTTTGTTGTTTGTTTGTTTGTTTGTTTGTTTTATTTGGACCTTGGTTAAAAAAAGTTGGAACAAACAAAGGATATTGTTTAGTGTCATTCATTTTTTATATTTTCATGCCTTCTTGAAAAAATGTTTAAAAAATATTGTACGTTTGTTACTGGTTTTTAACTGCAAATATTTTATTATGAACATGCAGGCAGATTTTCAGTTCAACCAGAATTTCGAGAAATAAATTATGACACTATTTTTTTGAAGGTGGAGCCAAGTCACCAGACAGACTTTGTGTTTTTTTTTTATCAAAAATTGAAATAACACAGAGTCTAAACCAACAGATCAGAGCTTAACAAAAATCAGAAACTGAAAAAGGCTGAGAAACAGCAGTCAGTGCGTTCAGACTAATAMATTTTAAAAACTAATTTCATCTACTTCCATAACACCATTAAATCACAATTACTAATAAACGTGCAACTCTGACAAAACAAAAGCTGAACTCACTAAAATCACTACGTAATGTTTCAGCAATAAGCTACAGACTGTAAACATAAGCGTGCGTGTAATAAACACAAACTCCTGCTTCATTTTGAAGTGAAGCATGTTGGAAACATGCAGTGATTTTTAATTGAAAAGTGTTTTTCTTTAATCCCTTAGCGCTACGCAGGGGCACCTTTCATGTGGTGGTGTCATTGTGGAGAAAATAACAGTTAATCCCATGTCACAGACTGGGAATCCTAAAGCGATCTTTTCAGTGCTCCAGAACCCATCATCGCTTGACAAAAAAAAACACAGTTCCTTCTGGTGCCAAAGGCTCTCAAATATGGTCTGTGAAAGCTGGGTATAAAAATGAACACTGCTGCAGTTCTTTATCCCACCCCAGGTCAGATGGCGGGACGGCACTTTCTGCGATTTGATCCACGTCGAGCTGTAAGTAGATTAGAAAGATCTATTGATTCTCCCCCTCCTTCTGTTCGTGCATCACGCTGTCGCAATCAATTGAAATGTTCCAAAATCTTTATTATCTGCCTAAGTATGTGTGAACTTTAGTTTCCTTTTAGTCGGTTCTTTAAATAACTCGTGTTTACTAGTGATGTGAACAAACGGCATTGCCACAAAACCCTCATACTGGAAAAATAAAATAAAACTGCACACCAGCCATAAACGGCTCTAAAATTATATCGTCATACAGGATTTGGCGAGCAGCTCGGGGGGGGAAACTGAATCTCGTTTTGACTGATGATAGCTTGTCGAAGCATTATATAACGTCGGCCTTTACTCACCTCGTTTTAAACAAGGCATTTTCTCCCATACGATCCTGTGGTATTTTTTTCCCCCTCCTGCTCTCTTCTAATCGCCACCAGCTATGATTTATTATTTTAAGTTAGCGACTCACAGCGGAGTTCTGAAATGTGTAATGGTGTGAGGAGCTGAAAAGATGAAAAAGCCTGTAAGTGGCGAAAGCATTCATCTGTCACACCCAAATAAAATCAAAAGATTAATAAGAAGTAACAGATCTCGCCGATGCTTTTCATTTATCAAAAGCAAACTTCTTACACAGACGACAAACACTAATTATCAGGGAAGGCCTTGGCTTCGCAAAATGTCAAGCTGCAACCGGAAGCAGCTGAACTGGTGTGTGATCGTTGAGCTGAAATATGTTACACAGAGTGCATGCACAGGTAACGGTATCTGCTTAATGCAGCAGCTGCTCCTACATTTCAGTTCTGTTTTTACTTACCCGTTTTTTGAATCGACTTGACATCACTCCCAGCAAGACAAAAATCAGGAAATGCTTATTAATTCTAATTTAATTGTCGTAGTTGTAAACTATAAAAGTAACATTCTGCACCCCCTGCCCTCAGTGTTGACATGCATGTGGCCAATTTCAGTACACCGGCAGTTGCTAGCTCAGTAGCAGTGTTGCTAACTTGGCAGGTTTGCACAATGGGCTAACCTTTTTTTTTCCCAAAAAAAGCAACTAGCAACAAATCCCGTGATTTTTATTTTTTTACGATGTTACTGGTGACTTCTGGAGACTTTTGTGACTATTTTCCTCAGCAAGCAGCAAGTGGTGCAGTAAGCCCCTCCCCCTTTCCAAAGCACTGACAAGCAGTCTACTGGAATTCACTGAATCTCTCTACCTGAATGCATTTAACTCAGCCTCAGTCACTGCTTCACTTGATCTTTTGCCTGTAATTGCATGCAACTATGGTACACTGTATTTGACATTTTTAAAACACCTTAAAAAATATTCTTTCCTTAAAAAATCTTTTTGTTAAAGCCGCTAACAGAGGGTTTATTTGAAGAAAAATACAATCATGTCAAACAACTTGCTTACTGAGCTCCTGTAGCTGTTTGAGCTGAAGAACCTCCTCTTCTTCGTCATCCCCAGAGGTAAAACGCAGAGCCGAACCTTCCAGGGTGAACCAGCCCGTCCTCCAGTAATACAGATCATGACCTTCTTTGTACTTGAGTCTGCCAATCAGGTCGCTGTCTTTCTGCAACAGTGCTTCCACTTTAGGTGGGATGAAGCACTGCAGAAACAAAGAATGAAAACAAAGACTTCTGCAATTAATACAATACAAATTACTYCTTTGCCCATTTTTACTTTTTACAGATTGACTTTTACACAATGGTCTTTTGCAGATCTGTTGCCAATCAATTAGTTGCAAAATACTCCTCCAGCTGTTTTTATATCTATACCACCTAATTTCAGTCTTCTGTTGCCCCTGTCTCATCTTCTTTGAACCCCCACAAATAAGGTCCAACTTCTTATCTTAAACATTTGATACGTTTCGAAGAACAGAAAACTTTGTCATTGTAGTATACCAATGTTCAGTAGAACTGGGCAATGTGTCTGAAAAACATATTATAATAAGCGTTTCCTATCAGTAGATATTGATAAGTATTGGTTTGTTATTTGTTTTACCRCTTTAAAATATAGAGCATAAAAGCAAATGATGAATTTAAATACTTTTATTTTAACCGTAACTTTTAACCTTTAAAAGGAGGTCAACACTGGCGTATCCTTCGCTAAATGATAAGCTACTGCATCCGGTATTTCTTTATGAAGTTTCAGTGTCTCGTTGTGCAGCACTGCTGCCGAGTACCTCTCAATGGTTGTCTGTTCCCGCTTGTTGTGTATTGTTCCACTGCTGTACTCCAACGAAGGAGAGCGGCTGAGGTGATAAAATAAATGTGCCGTATTGCCAGACTTTGTAAAGACAAGGACCTTGCATAGATTGCAGACAACGGTTTGACTCTTGTCAGACTTTAAATATTTGACAAACTTTCCAAACTGGTGAWGTGACCCTAACTCTTTCATCCTCTTTTAGCCTGTCCTCTGCCTACATCCCCCAGAATGCCATGCAGTTTGAGTTCAATGAAACTTAACATTCTATTAAACATATTTTATATTTATATTGATCACGCGCTAGATATAGTTAATGCTTTATGGCCCAGCCCTAATGTACAGTGCAATGAAACAAGGTTAGCAGATCTGGTAAGGTGCTTCTTAGGTACAGAAACAACAGATGCATAAACAAAAGTTATAATAAAATAATAAAAAARTCAAGTAAAATCTGGAATGTACACAAGTGGTTCAAAAGAGCGTAATATGTTCCCCTATGGATTAAATAAATGTATTTATGAGATTTGCAAGTCATTGCAATATGTTTTTGTTTACATTTTGCACAACGTCCCAACTTTTTCTGAATCGGGGTTGAACAATGCAAACACAAAACAGGTGCGTCYGTCGCCAATCAGAAGTTTTTGCTAAGTTTTAAAAGTATTTCCTTTTGTGTGACCATTGTTCTGCGGTTTGAAGTGAATAAGAGGTCTCTGTGGCTTACGCTACAGATGGAGAGACATATGTACTAATGCTGCGATCCCGCTCGCTACCACTGCCTGGGTTGTCTAGGACTGAAAAGATAAAAGTAAAAAAAAAAGAAGGCAACAGGGGGCATATTTATATTGCGAATTATTACAAGATCCGTTCGGCATGCGGGGGAAGACTGCAAAGCCACTTGTCTTAAGTAGAGACAGCATGAGGCTCACTGAGTACACTCTGTGTTTCAAAGTAGCAGCGTAAATGGAAAAGTGCAGCACAGCCTCACAGGCTCTTTGTTTTTACTTGAAGCGGAAAACCAAAGTTGTAAGAGAAGCAGAGGAATGTGTGCCTTATGTGTGGGTGCGCTCCGTGCAAACTGTGTCACCTTTGTTAGCGCCTGGATCCAGTCGTGCTGAGTAGCCTGCGTTTCAGCTCCGACAATGAGCACTCGCTCCGTCTGTAGATACAGCTCGACAGTAAACACAGCCCTGCCAAAGACACGGGGGTCACTTTCAGATATCTGCAATTTTAAACAAAGTCTCCTCCCAAAGCATGCGCTTTAGAGTTGAAATAAACATGAACATCACAAACGACTCATATTCCCACACGCTTTAAAAAAAAACATTCAAAAAGGGGATGCTTTATACTTTTTATTAGGACCAGTAGTCTTTGTATACATTCACACCTGGATTGCTCATTACATTAGCAGTTACATTTATTGTTACTGAGCAGTTTCACTGCAGGCGGTCAGAGGAAACTTGCTTCTGATCTCTTCAGTGAGAGCAAAGATTTGATGTGAAGAGCTGCTGTTCACAATAAAACACTTTGTTTTCCAGGCATGTCCAACTCCGGTCCTCAAGGGYCGGCCTCCTGCAAGTTTTAGATTTGTCCCTGCTTCAACACAGCTGATTCAAATAGATGATTTAGCTTCTCAGTTTGCCRCCAAGGCCTACTAATTAAGCATTCCTCAAGTTCAKCTGTGTTGAACCAGGGCAGCACCTAAAGCATGCAGAACACCGGCCCTTGAGACTGACTTTGGACACCACTTATACTGTTTTTGACTTGTATTTTTTTCTGCACAGGTTCTAAAGTGAGCTGGAAAAGGGTAGGGTGACTTCTCYGGGTCGGRGARGAGGTCCTGCCCMAAGTRGAGGAGTTTAAGTATCTCGGGGWCTTGTTTAAGAATGAGGGAAGAATGGAGCGGGAGATCRACAGCTGGATTGGTGCTGCGTCTGCAGTGATGTGGGCGCTGTACCGGTCTGTGGTGGTGAAGAGAGAGCTGAGCCAGAAGGYGAAGCTCTCKRTTTACCAGTYGGTCTACGTTCCTACCCTCATCTATGGTCACRAGCTTTGGGTAGTGACCGAAAGAACRAGATCAYGGACACGAACGGCCRAAATTAGTTTCYTTTGAAGGGYGTCTGGGCTCTCCCTTAGAGATAGRGTGAGAAGCTCTATCATCCGAGAGGGACTCAGAGTAGAGCMGCTGCTCCTCCACGTCGAGAGGAGYCAGSTGAGGTGGTTCAGGCATCTGGTTAGGATGMCTCCTGGAYRCCTCCCTGGTGAGGTGTTCCAGGCACGTCCTACTGGGAGGAGGCCCAGAGGAAGACCCAGGACACGCTGGAGGGWCTATGTTTYTCAGCTGGCCTGGGAACACCTTGGGATTCCCCTGGATGAGCTGGCCCAAGTGGCTGGGGAGAGGGAAGTCTGGGTCTCTACWTAGGCTGCTGCCCCCGCGACCCGACCCCGGATAAGCAAAAGAAAACAGATGGACGGACACGTTCAAAAGTTAAAAGGATCTTGAAATGCTGCTCTTGCATTTTTTGTGTGAATGCTTCGAATCTAATTTACAAYCTGATGTTTTTAATGTTTATGCACCCAGTGTGAAAGTTTTATGCTCATTGTGTTTCCAGTTTTTTATAGTTTTTTTGTAGCAGTTTTACAGCACCCCTTACAGGCCTGCCATAGTTACTACACTATGTTGGATCATTTCTGGTGTTTTAGTTTTTAGTTTGTTTTTATAGTAAAGATCTAAGAACTTATTTCATAAAGACAAGCACATGGAGAAACCCCAGGCTATGCAGATAAGTGTGTGCAGCTGCTAAGCTGTGATTCATGGAAGAAAGTTCTGCTGGTTTATCTGGAGGCCCGCTGCTGCTCGGCCCCTCGGTGGGGTGTGCGGCTGGCCGCCGGCGTGCTGGGGGTTCCCGGGGTCTGGGGCTGAGCGCTGGGGTGTGTGCCGGCCTGGCCTGGTGACTGCCTGTTGGGGCTCGGGGCCTCTGGCTCTGTCAGGCTTTGGCCTGGAGGGGGTGCGCCCTGGGGGCCCGGACCTCTGTGCCCTTTCCTGGATCTGCTCTGGTATGGCGGGTGCCGGTGGGGCCCATGAGTTTGTCGCTGCTGGCCCCGGAGGCTGTGCATGTGGTCACTGGGGTGACTCTCCCAGTTCTCCCCTATGGTCTGATCAGGGGGGTGGGTGGGCGGATCTTCTCGTGCGGGTGCCCCTTGGGGCTCTGCGCTCGGGAT
>NW_013952593.1:603206-604858 GCF_001266775.1 Austrofundulus limnaeus
AAACAAAAGATGCACATCTATACACATACACACACTCCTCGGGAAAAACTGTCAAAAAAAAGGGCAGCTATTAATCTCTGTTAGTCTCACATCCTGTTGTGGTTGCCTTCACTCCAAACACCTCAATGGAGGGGCCACAGGTCAGAGTATCACTAACTTAATGGCCTGCAAACACAGTGCCAAGCAGTCGTTAGATTCCTGCTCTAAGCTCCGGTGGCGGCGGCTCTAAATGCTGCAGCGACGGCTGTTCAAGACGACGTGTCACAGGGGTCACAGCAGCTATGAGCCACTCTCCTCTCACAGGTGTCGGGGGAACAGGCGAGACACGGGTGTTTGTGTGTCCTCACATCCCCCTCCTCCCATCCGCCTCCTTTGCTTTGCAGCCACTTCAAGTCCCCTCCTGTCTCCAAGCTGGCAGGTGTGCAGGTGCTTGTTAGTGTAGGTCCCATAGGGAGAGAGTGGAAGTGAACATTGTGTGTTTGGCAAATGGTATGGTAAAGAAAAKACGAGGGGTAGGAGAGACAAACGCTAAATATTGGGAGTCCCTCTGGGAGGTTGGTGAGGGGATGTGATCAGACAACCAGAACCACAAAGACCACTTTCATGTATGTCCACGGCCACACCAAAACAAATTTTACCATAAATTCCAATTGTCTTTTTAAATTATTCTGTTTCATCACAGTTCTTTTAGTCTCCATAAAATGCTGGACCACTATCATAAGAAATTTGAATCTGGAAAATCATTAAAAAATGCTTAAGAACCCTGTAAAATGTTCAATTTAAACTTCATTGTAAGGTTTAGAGTGCTTTTCACTTCCCTTCTGCCCTGTTAATAACTTATTTCACAATAAAATATCTGCTGAAGTCATCTTTAAAAGCTGAAATAAATGCTAATAAAAAAAACTGATTCAGTTCTCAGACTTGAATATTTGTTTACACACTTGTAATTTTGCCACCTCATGGTGCTGTGGAACATTCCCTTAAATGRCTGTGAGTTACACAATGAGTTGTGTAACTRGCAAATTCATGAGAAKTTGCATTTTCTGCAAAAATGCAACGTGAAAGCTTAACGCTGAAAGAATTTGGCTGAAAGCTGCTGAAGAAGCTGAAAAAGGTTTAATAACAGAGCTCACGGGATTCAATTCAATTCAATTCAAAAATACTTTATTGATSCCAGAGGGAAATTAGGTAATGGAAAAGGTAAAGGAAATTAGGGATGTCGTGTGAGTTAAATTTGAACAGGTGACTTTTGCCCAAAGCTGGGAAACAAGTAAAAAAAATCAGAAGAAAAGTAGCAAATGTGTCAAAGACTGAACAGAGCGGAAATGTGGGAAAGGGTAAATATTTGCAAAAATGTAGCTATAAAAGCAGAAAAAGTTTCAACTACCAGAAAGAGGGCGTGCAAGAAGCAAAAAAAAAAAGTGAATTTACGAACAAAATGTTTTTCAAAAGAATAATGCTGAAATTTAGGTTTAAAAARGGTAAAACATGAGAAAAAATGACTAACATGTGACCATGACCTTTTATTTTCTAACTTTGAATCTATCATTGAAAAAAGCATGTTTGCTGAATAAAGCASTAAGAAACTGAAATTATCATTAAAAGGTGAATTTAACTGAAAAAGGAAAATTTAGCCAAAAATAGTTGAAAAC